>NC_142607.1:14094358-14397389 GCF_041222555.1 Hakea prostrata
TTGTGACAAGTCTCGTCACAATTGAGGTAAAATTGTAAATGTAATATTCATATCATGCGATGGGTGTGGTGGTTCAAGGGGTTACAAAACCTCAATGTTCATTAGTCGTTTGTGTTCAAATTTTCTTTTGATGCTTCAGGATGACTTAATTACTCATGGTTCAGATCTTCTCTTTGCTGTAGGCGAGATGTTTCGGTGTTTGATATTTTGAGTTTCTGGGGCAGCGGCTTCTTCCTAATCTGAGTTGCTCAATGGAGAATCATTGGGATCTGCAGTGATACGACATTTCTCTTCTCTTCTTCCAGCATCTGATCTCGTGGGTGCCGCTGGGGCTGCATTCTTCTCAACCCTGACGGTGCTATGGTTTGAGGATTGAAGAACTCTGGGAACGCTTCTAGTTTAGATGCAGAGACTGAAAAAGTTCAGAATAAAAAATTAGGCATTCATGACATTAGTTTTTAGTGATAGATGAGCACGTATTAACATCACAAGAATCTAGAATTTTGGCAAGTGGGTAACCGAAGCTGCCCCTTGCAGATAAATTGTTTCGTGCCCTTTTTTTCCCCAAATAATAAAACAATTTCAATGTTTTCATGACACCTTAGTAGTTCTCGAAAGGTTTTTGGAAAGCCCAATGCAATCCAATTTTATTGCAACAGCCAACACTGCTCCAGAAACTTTGAGTATAATTTCAATATGCATGAAGCTGGAAATTTTGCCAGTAGCAGTAAAGGTTGATTAGTTTTGTTCTCCTTTGCATGTGGTATGCATGCACATTTAAATTTTAGAAGTTAATAGTGCCCAAACAACTTCATCATGTACACTTCTTTCCAGAATAAATCTGAGATCATCCTTTTCATGTAAGAAGTGGATCAACTGCATTTGACTCAAAATACTAGAAAGAAAAATGCTACCTGAAACATGAAAAAATTTGTCAAAATTTCATCTTCCCATGCAGTTTTTAGACGAGTTTGTGCCATGAGCATATCATTACTCACAATCTATAACAACATTAATAATTCGATGTAAAATGAATATCATTGGGAACTACAAATTGTACAAATGAGTCACAGAATGGCCCTACTTGATTCAGTGATTAGTGAATCCACTGTTATCCACATCCCAATCCAATGGCTCAGAAAGATCCTTCTTGGTATCTCCAAGACATTCACCTGAATATACATCAAAGATGACAAAGTTAGGTGAGTTTCAAAGGTAGGAATGAAGAAAAGAAACAAAATATTTGAAACAGTAGGGAAGCTGGAAAGCAGCCTGTCCAAATTGCATATTCAATACTGAGAACTGAACTGGTGATGCACATATATCTTTACTAATGGGAAATTTAACCGGAGTTCCAGCTTCAGAGGTTCTATCGATATTAGATAAGGAGCTATCTTGGTTGTCAACTAGTAAGTAGGGAAGCCTCAATCCTCCATTGGGTTACAAGAATCATAAGCTGATAAAGAAGCCAAGTATCTCACGTGAGGTGCACTGCTATTGGCTGCCGTTGCCTTTGCCTTTGCCTTTGCTTTAGGCACTGGGTTCAGTCATATGCTTCCTAGGGTGATGAGAGATTTTTTTGTTAACTTAAAGCATCAAACACTGCAAGCCAAACAAGCAACATTCTTCATTACCATAATAAATAGAGAATAACGCAAGGCCCACATGTATTCCTGAGACTGAAATATGGTATCTCACACTTCATGCAGATAGGAGCCTTTCTCTCAGGAATAGCTTCTTCAGCAGTTATACAGGGCAGCCTAAATTCTGCCCGTAACATGTACTCATACACAATATGCAAACAATCTTAGCATGCTTCTGAAATTGTGACCACATGGACAAGAACATGCATGGCCAAGCCCAATCAACAGTTATTAATTAGAAAACACTAACAGCAGGAATCTATAATTGTTGACTGGATATTGGGACACCCAGCCCAAATCCAGCCCGGAGACCCGATCTGTCTGACCGTGATTTCAGTTTTACTATCTTTGAAAATCTTAGGAAGATGTCTTTGTGGGCCATCTCAGTAGAAGATATGGTGTTGACCCAAAACCCAGGATATTGATGATGGTGTTCCATGGAAAGCTTACTTGATTTGGGTGAACATTTATTTGTGAAGAAGAACGATTGATGGACCTAAAGCTAGTTGGACCTGGTTTGAAGACTCCCCCAACAGGAAGTAGATGAGTGTTGAAAGAAGCCCATCCAAAAATATGAAGTTAGCCCATTAAACCCTATGAATAAGCGCCGAGTAGTGGCATTTTGGTAAATATCTGTTTTGAAGGTTTTCAAAGCTTTATTTCCTTTAATTTCGTGGTAAACATCCCACCATGTTTCTAAACCCAGATAGTGGAGATGACCTGAACTTCCTCGCAACCAACAACCACGGGGCAATTGGCGGTGGGAAACCCAGTAATCTTGGACCTTGTGCATTTAAAAAGGGGGAACCCAGTGTTTCACCCAACGTTTCTAAGCCTTGGGAGAACGGGGAAGATCCCTATAACCTCTCCTCGAAGCCAAGAAAGATCCTCAAGCACCTTCGATTTCTCACGGTCTCTCTAAAATGTTGGTATTCAATTGCCCTTCTTTAATTCTTTAGCCCTCATGTGTTTCACCTCAACGTTCTAAGCCTTGGGAGAACGGGGAAGATCCCTATAACCTCTCCGAAGCCAAGAAAGATCCTCAAGCATCTCTTCGATTTCTTCATCGGTTTCTCTTCTAAAATGTTGGTATTCAATCGCCTCTTCTTTAATTCTTTTAGCCCTAGAGTGAATCCCCCAATCACTCATGATCTTGAAGCCATATAGCGATGATCCTTGAATTTGATTCCACCAAAGCTCTAATGATACTTTCCTAATTTCCTACCTATCTTTATTATTGTGGGGAAGGTCTCATATTATTACATGACCTTCCCTTGTGTCCTCATGATTGAGGAGTTGATCCTTGTTTTTCTTTGGAACAATTGGCAACCCTTTTATTTTCTATTAATTCATTGACCCTCCCCAAAACCTCTTGATTGTAAATTCCTTGCCCTAAGGGTGAATCTTTATTCTCTTTAGTCTTTTCGTGGGATACAGGATTCTTGTTAGTAAATCCCTAATTGTATGATTTGAATTTGTTTCCCTTCACTTTAATGAGAACCTTATTTTCTCTCATTAGTAGACCCTTTCTAATCCATTCTTTATTTTGAAAACAATGAGATTTTCCTTATCTATCTTGGGTTGTTTTTGTGAGAATTAATTATGGGTAACCCATGAGAGGTAACAACTCTTATGAGAGGTAACCATATATGAAACCCTATTGTTCTTTTATTTGTTGGAAACTCCCCAACACCTCAGATTGTGCATTCTTTGTTTCTCTTTCCCATGGGTGAATCTTGATTCTTTGTTTCTCTTTCCCTTGGGTGATATTTGTGTTAACCTAAACTTGATCATCTATGTTTTCTTGTTTTATTGGCTATCAATTTATTTCCTTCATCCGTGTCTCAACCTTTTCATTGGGAGCCAAAAAAGGGTGAAACTAACCCTTGGATCAAACCAAGAACCCTTAGTTTGATCTTATTAACAACAATCAATGTGTTTTCTTTACTAAAATTGTAACAACATCTCTAATTGTTTATCCTTGATCACACTATATTTTCTTCATGATCCATGTTTAACCTAATTAGGATTTCTAATTATTCTTTCTTCGTTATTGTTCTTGTTTGAGATCGGGAAGAAGATGATGCATCTTGCAACCATCTATTCCAGATCTCATCTATCTTGAGATCTATGATCATCATCAGATCTTAACCCAGCCAAATAAATTTTGAAACCCTAACCCTAAATGATCTTCGGAAACCTCTTGTAACCTCCAGTGAGGAAATCTCATGGGTAATGTTTGTTAACATAAACTAGATTTCCTATGATTTCTTGTTATTTTCTTGATAACAATCATTCCCTCTCTTTCCGTGATCATAACCTTTTCATGAGCCATATGTTATGATGAAACCTAACATCTTTGTTACAAACCTATTGTGATTGATTTTTCGGACTATGATCTCCCCATGTCTTCATTTGGGTTTGGTTGTACTGGTCTTCAACCCCAGAGCAAAGCACCCTTGTATAGCAATATACTGGGGGGTTACTAGTGGGGTTGATTAAACCAAGGAGAGCGAGGGTCGCAGGGAAAATGCCCTCTTTGCCCCCTGTCGTTATAAATAGCATCCCTCGCCTATTAACGCATATTATGTTCGGGATTGCTATTTTGGGCGATTAGGGCGGAGTGGAATCGGCGGGATTCAGGTCGAAGTGTTAATGATATGAAACCTCTCTTCTATTCTTGGTGATTCGATTAAGGTAATGAATCTCCATCTTCTATTCTCTTCTTTTTAACCTCGATTGATATGAACCCATCCCCTTTTGTTGGTGGTTACCCATTTGATTTGTTGTACTCCTTTCCAATGTTCTTGATGAGATCCCGTCCGAAACGAATCTCCGCATTTGTTTAATGGATGGATCCCATCAAGGGGAATGATTTGGATAATAAATCTTTGTTAATTCTAGGGTTTCTTGTTACCCCCTTGTTCTAGACTTATTAAGCTTGAATTTCGGACTAAGATCATCCCAAAACGGATTGAAATCGAATGATAAAAAGTCGATTTTCGGAGTTGGAAACGCTGAACAGGGCGGTCGCTGTGGAGGTCGAACTAAGCAACCGCCACAAGCAACCGGTGGTTTCAAGAATCGTGTAGGTTTGATTTTTGAATTGTTTTGACTCTTGACTCTTATACATTCTTGTAACCCTATGCCTAGGTGTTCTCTGTTTCAAGTAAAAGTCTTATAATAGTTTTTGGATTGCAAGTTAGAGGACTTCTACTAAATTACAGGTAAGGACATGCATTCTTATTTATATGCAATTACATATACATGATGATTCCGTTGTTCTATTTACTATTCTTTGATCATGTATCTTGTTGTAATTGTATAAAGCATGTAAATCTTATTGTATACTCGCTGTTTGTGGTATTCCTTGATGTACTTCATCTTTTATGATATTGCACAATTGTTCATGATATGATAAAGAGTGATGTAGTGTGATTGTGATGGAAGGGTATTCCATTGGGATATCTTGGCTTGGGATATCGGAAGGCGTGGAATGGGACACATGCCCGCTGATGTTTCAAGCACTATCATGATTACTTGATGACATACTTAGGGAGTCTAGAATTGCATGGCTAGGTACCCCACATGCTATTACCCTTTCGGCGGGGGAATTGAAGCCGGGTGACCCGTGACAATGGTGACGTGACTATGTTTCATCCAACAGCGGTAACCGATCCGTGCGGAGACTCGTGGTCCACTATTGGTCATGTAATGGTAGGGTTGCATATGTTAGGGTTGGGCTCATGGACGTCCAAGGAGCGGACCGGGTGTCGTGAGGGAGTCATGAGAGCATCCGCCCCAATAATATGTGGATGACCATAGGGTTAAGGAGTGGAGTCCACAGCCGTGAGGATTCTTACTCCTAGGTTGCGAAGGATACCGAACCGAGTTGGTTGGTGCCATAGGGGAAGTATCTGGACTTCATATAGTATGTTACCATTATGACCTTGCATTGGATTAGAAACCCCGACATGCGCCAGTACTCATTGCCAATGGTCGTGGTGAGAGAGTGTTGACTTAACCCCCACCACGGTTTGAGAGCGGTGTGGACTTACCCCTTTGCCCAGGACCCCCAGAGGTAACCGGTCCTGCCGGATCGAGTGATGAGACTTACCCAAAGGAGGGCTGGTGTATATCTTAAAGCATGTCAGCCATTAGAGACGCATAGTTAGATCTTAGTAGCATCATATCGCATATCATCCATATCATTTCATATGTGCATCGTGGATTGTATTGACATATATATGAGAATTGCGTACGAGTTCGTGGAAATTCCCACCGATGTATATATAAACGAAGATGGTTGCACAACATCGAAGTTGGAGATGACGAGAAAGAGCCTTCTTGTTAAGCGAGGGCAAAGACAGACACATGAACCAGAGCAGAAGCCCCGAAGATGAAGACTATTTAGTTACTTATTTTCCGGAACCGAATTACTTTGATTCTTGATTCTCTTTGATTATTCTGGATATTTATCGGAGTATTTGGACGAACTGTATTAATTATTGCACTTTTCTTGCTCTTGATTATCCGTATTTGTATTTATTATTATTGATAGACTAAAACCATGGATCTTGTGACGGTTCACATCCGCGGGTTGTCGGGCGGTTAACCGGGCCTGGCGGGCGGGGTGTGACAGATATGGTGAGGATAATGACAATTGTACCCTGCTACCACGAAAAGATTTTATTTTCCAGTCCAATGCATCACTTTCAGGAGCATAAGCTGCAGAACCCATAGAAGTTCGAACATTAGGATTTGTTGCATCAGCTGGCACCGGCAGCTCAATCTCCACATTTGTTGTAGTGCTGTGCAAGTAAACCATTTTTACAGAATCAAATTTCCCCTGATTTGTTATCTTAATCAACCCTGTGACTGAGGAAGCTATTGATGAGGTTAACCAAGTGGTCATAACCAAACTGAAGAAAATACCTACCCTCTTTGAACTGGCTCTGGGCTTTTACCATGATATCTATACGACTTTTTGAAAGCCTTTCTACTTGAGCTTCCACCCAGATCAATGGCTTTACCTGAAAACACATAAATTAACCTCAAATAAAGCACTCTTATCTAGCTCCATGGATGCAAGAACAGGCCCGAATGGGTCCATAATAGCAGGGAAGCGTGGTATATACCTGAGTACTGAGCCTGTATGTCATTAGTCCAAAAGATCCATGAACAAAAGATATTGTCCTATCATTTTCAAATTGGGCCAAACCCACACACCTAGAACATAAGTCAGCTGTTAGAATACAAAGTAATAGTGAGAAAGTCACAGACTTGTTGAATTAGCCAGCTCTTCTGAACAGCTGCCAACAAAGTACAGTAAAGATTCGAGGCACATGCTGGTAAAATTTGACACCATCTGGCTTTTCCCTTTGTTGTTCTACCTTGAGCTTCGAATAATACTCTATCATTGAGCCCAAGCTCACATTCAGGCCTACCACTACAAAGATGTGGCTTAGTTAGTCCGCAAAGTTCTTGAATTCATATTCTTCCAAAGCAAACATTTACTCAGACAAAGCAACTTAAAGGGAAAAAGAAAAAATTTTAAAACATCTAGCTAATTTATCTTAGCACCATAAGCCCAAAGGCACCCCAAAAAGGAAGATGAACAAGAAGAATCTGATTGTATGAAACAACATCTAATCACCATTCTGACACATTGTAATGTCTTATTGGATGGAAATAACTTATGTTTAAATCACAATAGAGAACATATGCATGAAAGATTGAAATCCAAATTACCCAAAACAAAACACCACATGGCAGATAAACCAGAAAACACATATATGCTCCCTTAAGGTAATAAGGAAACACAACAATAATGGCACTATAGACAGACTAACGTAAAAACTCTCTTATCTAACCCTCTAACTAAGGAGACATGGCAAAGCCTTGTCTCTTTCTGCCTTTATTTTCTGCATTATATTCTGTGCCATCTGGACAGTGAATCATGGCCTATGTGAACTTTAGGACAATTAAACGACACAAGATGTTACCTAAGCAGCATATTTATCCCATTATGAAATCCGAAGTTAAACAACATAAACCTTTTTCCAATCTGTGATGATCACATAAGGTAACAAAGAGTCTATATAGGCAGGCATGCTCTATAGGAATTAGGATTAAGAAACCAAACAAACAGGGTGAAGATGACACAGCTCCAAATGTGTTGTTCAAGGATTCAGCAACTGCTTATTCCAATCAAACAGGAGAAGATGACGCGGCTTCTTCCTATTAGGAGATGAATTTATTACACAGAAGAAAGAAAACTTTCTTAGAATTGACTGTTTGAAACAGAATTTAAGCATCACTGTCGACACAAGGCAGCATCAGATAGGATGGAAATAGAATATGTCACTGAAACATTTTATAAAATAATCATCTTACACACCAAAACAGATTGTATAATTTTGGTAAATAGCTATATTACATAAATACCTTCACTAATTCTTCCTTGAAAGATCATCGCACCCTAATCAGCAGAAGCAACAAAATCATGTCAAGGAAGCAGAGCTGGAGAGTTAATGGCCCACAAGGTTAGCGACACAAAGGAAGCATGAAAAAATGAATGGCCAAGAATCAAGGAACATGCTTTCGGAGCTTGGACTGACTACAGAAATCTTGATATGGTTTAAAACCTTCTTGCCATTTTGAGAACTGTCTCTTCAGCAGCTTGTATCTTTTCACCTCATTAACCCCAAAGTTTATCGGAGAACCATCAAATATCAATTCCACTGGGCATAGCTCATCAAACATTTCTCGTCCATTCTGTTTATTACTGGAATTAGGAAAGTCCTGCAACTTAGTGTCCCTATTTAGCTCAGGGGTGAACTCCTCGTGCATTTTACATATGAAAGTATCATATTTTTCATTTTCTAGAACTAGCTCATCTTGTGTATTATGCATGGTAGCACCATTTTTATCAGAAAATGCTTGGGGTCTGTAAGAGGAGAAACACTTTGGCTGACTCAGCTTTTGAGAACAAACCCATGCCTCATCTCTGTCACTGGAAAGGGAGACAACATAGGAATCATTAACAACAGGATGCAATCCTCTCGATACCACATTCTTAGCCACCTTTATGATTTCGTTGCATTGGTGGCTGATCTCAGTCTTGGCAGAATAAACACTTGCTTCTTCCTCGAAACCTGAATAATTCATCTCTTTATCTATCACATTAAGTGTAAGCAGAACAGGAAGTGGAAGTGAAGGCCCCAGAATGGCATCACCATGTTGCACTTTGTGCGATGACTTATTGTTGTGGTTCAAGGGCTTTCGAAATAAGAAAGGTGGCAACTGGGATAAGTTTGGAACATCCAAATGTGTTGATGAGACCTTCATCTGTGTAAGAACTTCAAGGAGATCTGCCTGATTCGGAACAGCTAACTGTAGAAGATCAACTGGCAACCCTGTCCACAGTCTCCTTAAACCAATCTCATGTATGCTTGTAGGCAAGCTGATGGAACTAAAAACTTGGTCAGTCATGAGCAATGACCCTTTGAGATCAACTCCAGCAGCCTTTAACTTATCATGTGGAAGTTTATTGCAGTCTTGATCATCTGGAATTGCTTCAGTAGGATCAATCACAGAATTTCTTATCTTTCTAGTCAGCAAGTCTACAAGATTGCAACTCAAATATGCGCAGAGATAGTCAAGTTTCAGATATTTAAATTTCCTAGGAAATTTATATTTCTGATCACTGGAATGATATAGAAGACAATTTTCAGACTGTGAGAGCATTCCTTCCCCTGCTTCTAACTTTGCACTGGGAGAATCAAATGAAGAATTGTATGTTTGCATTTCAAGTTTCCCAGATGACATCAGTCTAATCAATGTGAATCCATTGGAACATTCTATTTCAGGTAATGGCACTGGTAAATTTTTTACAAGAATACAAAACCCCAAAACTATTTCTTTCTTCTGTTGCCAATCAATCCATGAAGGAAGGCTGGTCTTCCAAAAATCCTCTTTTAAAAGGCTGTCTCCACAGTGGCACTGGTGACCCGACAAGGAGAGTTCTGAAGGGAGTTCCCAAGCATATAGAGAGTTCCAGAATGTTGAAATTTTAGGTGTCATTGATCCATCTAAAGCATGCACAGAAGGTCCATAACAGAATAAACTGAATTCACAGCTCCAAAAAGAACCCAATAAAATGGCAAAACCAGATTCAGTTGCCCATGCATATTTATCATCTACTAGGTTTTGCCTTAAGTCAGACAAACTGAATACATTGACATAACGTGGGTTATCAAGACCATGGACCCATTGCAACACAGGCATCAATGGTTTGCGGATATCAAAAAGAAATAGCAAACATTTACTTGCCACCGTAAAATGGAAGCCACCAGAACCAGACATAGAGAATGCAATATATTGATCTGGCCCCCTTGAATTATTCAAATCAAGTGTATCAATCTCAGCTAAAACACTCACATTGCTTTCCCTGTACCTAACATCCACTAAGAAAACAGATTTAGAGTTAGCAACAATTAAGATCCGAGGGTGCCAAGCAAATCCACAGCTCAACCATTCAGTATCCAAATCCACACCGAAATCATCCCAAGAAATACTGATCCTGGTTGCTTTCAATTCATTTGCAAAACTACTAGAACCCAAACAAGAACTGAGATCAAAGAGGAACAATCCTCCATTTTCTAACAAAACTATACTCTCTGTGGCCAAATGCAGGCTCCAGCAAGCATGCATAATAGAGCTATGAAACTCCTTCATACCCAAATGAACTAAAACTGGGCTTCCCCTTTCTGAGCCTGAATTTTTTACCTCAACACTGAACCAATGAATGGTATACATAGTACAAGAAAATAGCAAACCAACAACAGTGGAACCTCGAGCAGCAGAAGAAGAAAGAAGATCCCATCCACTCAGTTCAGTAACAGAAGCAGTAACAGACATTCTAAGAATCCGGTGGTTGGACCCATTAGGCATTGTAAAGATATTACCATCTGTATTTAGGTTAACTTTCCAGGTGGGTTCTTTTCTTGACACCCCAATGAATCCAATTTTATCAAAATTCTCCCCAGTTGGGAAAATAAGTAGGAAGTCTCCATCAGGGCACCAAAGTATTTGAAGATTATTATTGAATAAAGAATTTATGTCTGCATCAGCTTGAGAACCGAAGTCATTGCCAAGGGAAATGGAGGAGACGACGGAGGGGTGGATGTAGGCGTCTTTGGAGGGTTGAGTTATTGATTGCAGGGATTCAAGAACAGAGAGGGTACGAGGGGGGAAGATTGGAGGGCAGAGAGAATTGGACGAGAAGAGGAGAGTTAGGGTTTTGGGGGATGGAATGAAAAGTAGAGGACCTAAGGATTCTGCCAGAGAGCCAGAGAGGAGGAGAGGTGGAGCAAAGACGTGGCCAATTGGCCACAAAGATTTCCAATCCTCTGAGTAGTTCATCTCCAACCTCTCTTCTCCACCTGCCTAACCACCCAGTTAACTGGTTTGAATACCCAAGTTGAGGATTCGCCAGAGAATGCGACAGGGCTGCATTAACAAACATACAAAAACTTAGTTAGATGACCCATCAGGGAAAAGGGATAAAAAGGAAGGAGGAAGGCGGGGAACAGATGTAGTTCATTGCCAACTTCTCTTCTGTACCTGCCAAAACACCCAGAAGACTGGTTGAATGCCCAAGTTGAGGATTTGCTGAAGAATGACAGAGGACTACATTGACAGTCATATCAGAGATAGTTAGTAGACCTATCTTGGAAGGGGAAAACAGTTAAGACTACTCGCATTGAGGAATGGTTCTTAATTTAAGTATTCAATCAAAACACAGTAAAATAAACAGATGAACCAAGTCAACGCACTACAGAATTTGATTCCAGAGCAACCACAATCAATAATTTATAGTAGCAGGTGAACGAATTTATAAACATAGAAATAGCAAATAAACTTTAAGATCGAACTACATAACCACCGAATACACCAATTAACATGAATGAACAAACTACAACTTCGATTACTGAAAGATAAACAATCAGATTGCATCTATTTCATAAATATGAATTGAAGCAAACTTCATTCTTTTCCAGTCAACCAACTCTCCAAAGCACACAACCCTCTCAAACACTTGTTCCTTTATGCTCCAAGGAATCAATGCGCCTGTAGCAAACACAAAAGAGAGCCAAAATAAAAGAAAAACCAAAAATCAAACAATCTCCAACCAATGCGGAATATCCACTTTCAAAATATCACAGCTGAAGGTTCGACTTCAATGGCGAATTTAAAATAAAAAAGGAGGAACCTTTAGATTCATGGTATGGCTTGTCTTGTTCACGTTTTATACGAATATCAAAGATCACAATCCCTGTCGGGGAACTTCTCCAAATACACTCGAGATCGGAGAACAAATAAATCGTGTTTCGTGTATGAACAGGAATGGATTTTCAAGCAAGATACGTAGATAAAAAAACTACACAGATACTAATCAGTGGAAGAGGATTTCACCGGAAACGAAGAGAAAGATCAGGATTCGCCGAGCTTTTGAGGAGTTGGAGATCGCTTAGCACTTCAAACTTAGAACTGCCGTTGTTTGCTAGGGTTCTTTCCCGCGCGATTAAATTTCACGCGGTATCTGAAATTGTAAATTTAGAGTGTAAAAGCCCTGGAATATAAAACAAGAAAGTTAGTATTTACAAGTAAACCCTACTTTTGCATTAGTGTACTACAAACAAAAATGCCTCCTGCTCCATCTGAATCTTTGATCAGCACTCGAGAGCTCCATCTGAATCTAATTTCTTTTTATATTTTATTATTTTTAATTTGTGGACCCCACATGTTTTGTGGTGATAAAACCATCGGAGAGCACAGCACAGAGTGCTCCCCGGACAGGGTACTGCTCCGGATTCACTTCATCCTATCGTTCTTGTTATAGCTTTTTATTTTGAAAAAAATCCTATCTGTTCTTGTTTTAGCTTTTTATTTTGAAAAAAAATTTTATGACTTCCTTATACTTCAACTCTTTTTTTTTTTTATCCAAATTGATCTACCAAAATTTTAGGGAAATTTCAAGTGCCACCTAATTACTAACACGGTTAGTGGCAGTTGATTGTATCCGTTCATTTTAAATATTGTCCTCCAACTTCATCTCTTTACATTATATAATTACTATATAAAAATGGGCTTCACCTTGACCCTGAGAGGATTCAAACTCTGATTTCCTATGTGGAAGCATTGGTGTTTTGCCAATTGAGTAATTCCTCCAGATTTTGATACATTAGATTTAATCTATTAATCTTTCCAAGAAACACGATCATCAGTAATTTCATCACTAATTTGTGGGTATGGGAATTAGTTTGTTTATTTTCTGTTCAAGTAGATTTTCGATATTTTTAAAATTGCATACACCAAAGGAAATAGAGATAATTACTATTGTTCCATTATACTATAGCCTAATTATTATTTTATTATTTATATTTTTTTAAAATTATAAATCTAACATTGGACTTTGCCTGTAATTACTAATGTCACGTTGTTATTAAGTTTCGTCGATTAAGTGATGATATGACATCTTGAATTTATTTAAATATCAAAAAATAATTTTGAGGTTTAGTATTACTAAAAAACTCAACTCATTAAGAGGTGTTGATTTCAACCACTAGAACAACTCTGCATTGGCTTACATTACTATCTTTAGTAATTAGGAAAAAAATTAACCCTAATTATCTATCTTCTTATCTAATCAAAATAAAGAGTGAAAATAAAAAAAATAAACTCGTTTTTACCCTAAAAAAGTAATATTTTTCTTCCTTTCTCTCTCAACGACTCAGAACTCAACTCATTCTTTTTCTCTCCCTAGAAAAAACCCAAAACTAATATTCAACATATTAGGTAATAAAAAAAATACTAGATTTTTTATCTTTTTAGTTTTTATTTATTTACTTTCTAATTTGGTGTACAATTTTTTAGTTTTTGTTATTTACTTTTTAATTTAACGTTGTCAACTTTAGAAAGTTCATATATCCATAGATTTTTTCTTGGGGGATTTACATTGATAAAATACCAGTGTAAAATTGATATTTCATATAGTTTTTTCTAAATAAAGATAATATTATTTCTTTTGTTATAAAATAAAGAGAAAATATAGAATACAAAGAAAAAAGACAAGATGAGTTCAATCAGAATTAATCCATTCAGTTGAGTGCATTACACATTTATAGTAGAAGGAACATCTACTCTGATATGGAAATATCAAAGTCTACAAAGAAATACAATATATAATTCTTACACACAATAAAATATTCTTGATATGGAAAGATAGATTGCCACCCAAGATAAAAGGTGCATAAAATGGAAATACTGACTGCCAACATTGTGTGTTGGGATCACTGTAATCTTCAATTAAGATGGGAATGTGAATCACCAAGATTGTATACTGAGGTGATTGAGATCTTCAATTGGAGGTATTGTCTATTATGGGGTGATGGATATCCACAATCAATATTATTTAAAACATCTTTTTGTTTCTATGGCCGGATTCATATGAGATTCTTTAAGGACCTGTTTGGTTACATGAATCCAGAGATTTCAATGCGATATTTATATCTGTTTGGTTGTGAAAATCTCTGGATTCATGAAATCTAGATATTCATATTTTTACACTAAAAACGTGAATTTATAGATTTATGGGTATGAGGTGAAATCCAGAGATTTCATATCTATTATAAAAAAATACTAAACATTTTTGTATTCACAAAAATTACAGATTAATTTTAATAGATTTCATCCACATGTTTAATTAAGGGTGTCAATTGTGTACCGAAACCGTTAACCGTACCGAACCGCACTGTACCATACTATTCAAAATTTGGTACCAAAACCGAATTCCTTCATTACAGTTCTAGTTTTAGGTACTCATACCGTCAGTATGTACCGAAACCGTACCGAATTGGTACCGTACTAAATTAAGGGATATAAATTGTAATTTTACAATTAAAACACTTTGCCTTTACCATATTCCTAATTCCCTATTTCAGTTTTTCCTTTCATCAGTCACTCCTCTTCTTAAATTTACTTGTTTTGTCTTTATAAATTAAATTTACTTGCTTTATCTCTATTAATTTCAAATTATATTGATTGGTTGATCACAATTTCATCTTAATATTAATGAACTAATAACAACAATGGCATAAGTTCATTCATACCAAAATTGTACTGCACTAGCTCAAGTATTTAAACCGTTTTCCCGTACCGATTTAATACCGAAACCGTTCTGAACCATTTTTTTAAATACCGAAACCGTACCATACCGTTTAAATTTGGTACTGTACGGTTCTGGTTTTCGGTATTCAAAGTTGGTACCGTACCCAAACCTAATTATCCAAACAATTAATTTATGACTTATGATTCCATAGATTTGAAATCTCTAGATTCGTGTAACCAAATAGGCCCTAAATGCCTTCACTATTATTACCTATGATTGATTCTTGGAGGAATTCACATCCTCTATAATTCTCCAAAGTTCCGTGGAGTTCATAATTGCATAAAAGGAGTCAAAGTAGTGGCTGCAGCGCGTCGAGGCACTTCTTCGACGGTCCCCTATAAAACCTATCTAGAATGTTGACACATGACAGTTAATTATCCAATGGTCAGAATTAAAATTTAATTATGAACTGAATCTAATAAATCCTTAAAATTTATCTCAATTTTATCTCTCCTCTTTTCTGGAAGCTTAATTTTAAGGATTTGCAGAAGAAGTGAACCCTTCTTTGAGTGTCTTAATGAAACCTAAACTCCTTTGCATATAACCCATATTGTTAAATTTGCATCTAAATTACATGGATTTTCACAACCAAACAGGTATAAATCTCGCATACATGTATGCGATACATGAATCCAAAGGTTTGAAATCTCTAAATTCATGTAACCAAACAGGTATAAATATGGAATTCATGAATTCAGAGATTTAAATTCCTTAGAATTTCTTCTAATTTTGTCTCTCTTTTTTTTTTCCTTATAAGCTTAATTTTAAAGATTTGTCAAGATGTGAACCGTTTCTGAGTGTCTCAATGAAAACTTAAACTCATAACATATTGATAAACTTGTATCTAAAACAAAAACCTTCTTAAAATGGTAGAACCACAATTAGCCTGCGTGACCAATTATAGAAGTTTCATAGTTTGCAAACAAGGGGACAGAATCTTCATTGCGTATTTCCAAAATACAAAAACGGAAATCATTCTGGGAAACTTCATCTTCATGGGTATTTTGAGAAAGAGAGTAATCTATTTTGAGCTTCAATGCTTATTTTTTACTGTTTATCCTTGTAATGGAAATTTTTTGTTTCTTGGCCAGTAGACACGATTAATTTTAGAGGTTAGATTCGTTTGGTTTTAGTTTGATGAAACTGGCTTCCCAATCCCCCAAGAGATCCACAACCTCTGTAATACAAATTTAGTTTGAATTGGGTAACCATTGGATTTACTTGATGCCACATGGCACAATCCTACGAGGGAATTGTAGAAAATTGTAGAGAAAGGAATTACAGTGGATGTGAGTCCTTCCCTTCTCTCCCCTATATATTTTCCTGTTTCTTCCTCTGGAGGAACACAAATTCTCTGCATTATACAGTTTCGTATTTCTTCCTCATCGAGGAATATATTAGTAGAATAGCAGTTGAAGGAGATCGCCGGTGAGAAAAGATCAGTGATTCAGAGCAACCAAACGGCATGGTCACCTCTTCTCTCATCAGCTCTCCTGATTCTGCATTAGTAAATGGGAATGGCAAACAGGACAACTCCATCATCAACCTTAATCAGTATGTTCTCCATGCTTCATTATCATCATTCTCTTTTTTTACTCCCCTCATGATCAAAGAACATGGATTCGGGTATTTTATGGATCTATGTAATTATAGTTTTGATTGTATTTATAATTGAAACAGGTCAAATGGTACATAGTTTTCAAAGTACTCACTATCATCATTTTCATAAATGGGTTTTTTTTTTTTTTTTTTCTAATAATATATCTGATTGTACAGAGGAGACCCGACGATGTTCGAGGCTTATTGGAAGGAGGAGGCAGAGAAGAGTAGGGTAATAATAGAAGGGTGGCAGCGCATGAGTTACTACTCTGAAGACTTCGCCGGAAAAGCTAGCAAAGAGAACACAGAGCAAAACCTCAACATTTGCTGGTTCATGGTGGCGCCGTTGGAGGAACAGATTCGCCGGGTCCACCGCCTGGTTGGGAATGCCGTCACCGACGGACGCTACATTGTCGTCGGCTCTGGTACCATGCAGCTGTATCAGGCTGCACTTTATGCCTACGCTCTCTCTATTCCCGTCGACACTCCTGATTCACCCCATCCCATCAGTGTAGTCTGCGCCGCTCCTTACTACTCGGTAAATCCCATTAAACTATCGAAAAACTGTTTTCATGGTGTCTCTTGTTTCTTGCTGTTCATGGTGTTTATTGTTCAAGAAACAAAAGAAAAGAAATAACTTCAATGCTGCTCAATTACACTGAGCTGCCAATGGTTTCTTGCTTAACTGGTTTAATTTGAATTGGTTTTGCAGTCATATCCATCAGCTACAAATTATTTGAAGTCAGAGCTTTACAGATGGGCAGGAGATGCACATACCTTCGATGCTGCATCTAATGAACCATACATAGAAATCATAACTTCCCCAAATAACCCTGATGGGTTTATAAGGAAACCTGTGGTTGAAGGAAGTGCAGGAAAAGGTTTGCTTATCCATGATTTAGCTTATTACTGGCCTCATTACACTGCCATCTCTGCTGCATTAGATGATGATCTCATGCTCTTCACACTTTCAAAAGCCACTGGTCATGCTGGTTCTCGCGTTGGGTAAGTAATTAGAGTCACTGACGGACTTAGTTCGACCTAGAACTCATTTCTGATTTTAACAGGTTTCTCTTGGTTTGATGGGGGTTGCAGGTGGGCAATTGTCAAAGATAGAGAGATGGCTCTTAGGATGATCAAATTCCTGGAAAATGCTACCATTGGTGTTTCCAAGGATTCCCAAGTCAGAGCCTCCAAGATCCTCAACTCAGTATGTGATAGCTTAGAACCAGAAGCAGAATGTGTGAACTTCTTTAAATATGGGCGAAGCATCATGGCTGATAGATGGTCACGGTTCAGAAAAGTCATTGAAAGCAATGGCAGCTTCACTGTGCCTGATTACCCCAAACAATTTTGCAACTTTACAGGAGAATTCATTGGAGAATATCCCAGTAAGATTATATCACAAATTTGATTTTTGTGACATGGGTTTTGCTCATACATCTCTTAATTGGATTTTTCTTCCATTGTTGTTGCAGGTTTTGCATTTTTGAAGCTGAAGGAAGAGGAAACAGAGAAGGACGCAGAGGAGTATATGAGGAAACATAATATACTGACAAGGGGTGGGAAGAACTTTGGAGTAGACTCAAGATATGTTAGGGTAAGCATGCTTGATCGTGAAGAAACATTTAGTTCCTTCCTGGAGAGGATCGACAATTAATTGGTCTAAGAATTAACAGGACGTGATGGTGTTGGTTTCTGTTTGCAGTGGTTTTTTTTTTTTTTCTTTTTTTCTCCCTTTTTGTGACGATATTATATTTAATATCTGTTATTATGCGGGTTCTTTATATATATAATACATTTAACTAACAACTCCCCTTGTTGTTAGTTTGTTACAAATTAAAATGAAGAGTTTACCCAAAAAAAAAATACAAATTAAAATGAAGAAAAATTCTTCTTGTGTGTTTCTTCTTTCTTTCTTTTTTTTTTTTTTTTTTTTTTTTCTTTCAAGAAAATTTATTAAAGAATAGAGTCTTTCGAGACAATTTATTAAAGAAATGGAGATTAAGCAGTTGGAAGGATAGAACTCAAGAGTTAACGATCGAAAATAGGCAATGATACAGCCTTCATTGCCAAGAATCACCCAATTTAAAACAGAGAACATCCAAAGGAATCAACCGAACTAATACAAGTAATGAACGGCTTAAAAATTCCTCCACCGAAAGACAATACCAATGCCACACACAGCTGTTGAAAAACACTGTTAATATATACTCGTAGAAAAACAGTCTTTATAGCCAACTTCTATCATGGAGTGAAAATCTATGACTATGTTCTACCCAACAAAAGTTAGGGTTCAAGTTAAGCCGGGTTGGTTTGGTTTGGTTTGAACCGTTTAAGCAGAATTCATCCGTGGGCGTATTTATGGTTGGGATTATTTGGATCCAAAGTGGTGCAATCCTCAGTAGATTATAGGAAGGCTGTAACAATGATAGACACTAATAGTAACCAAAGTAATATTAATCCTTTTTTTTTTGTATAAAAAAAAAGTGGTGCAATTCTAGCTGGGGGCCACGGGTGCATCGCCACATAGGCCCATATTCACGACATTTATTGTGCCAAGTGCATTCCCGCTTAAAGAAGATGTCAAAGAGGAGTCTGGATTGTCTCCCCCAACAACTGTTGACCACGAATTACAGGGAGAGCCACAGGGCTAAGGTGCTAGATTTTTTTTTAATATTTTGTTATTTTTTACATGTGGACCCCGCATAAATTGTGGTTGTAAGGCCGTGGGAGAGATTATCCACACTTGTGAGGAGAATCTCAATGCGCCAAACTTGGAACTTGTGAGGAGAACCCCAATGCGCCAAACTTGGAAAGTTGGAAGCAATTAACTATAACATGATGGTTACATTTTAAGGTTTGGTTGGAAGAGGAAGTAAAGGGAAGACCAACAAGGGAGAAAAACCCTTTAATATCAATTTTTTTTTTTTTGAATGCGAAGAGTTTATATATAAGGTGAGGGGAATATTACTAATATAGTGCCACCGGATGGGTGCAAACCCAAGACCTCACCTCTCCGTGAGAGGTTGGGTTTTTAACCGCTTTAATAAGTATATAATCTACATTTAATTTTTATTTACTTATTAAAATCAAAGGAAAATACATATAAAGTGAAATTTGATTACTAAATATGGAAAGATATACAATTAATTATAGAATCACGTAAAGTAATAAATACAATTGATCAAGAATGTTTCTATTTTAAGTAAAATTTCCTTTTACATCCCTTAAATTCCCCTTGAAATGAGATAAACCCTTGGATACGGTGACACTTGAACCTAACCGTCAGAAGAAGGGTCAAAATTTTGCATTGGTCTGGTGGGATCACAAACTCAAAGCACTACAAGGACTTCCTGATACCATGAACCATTGAGCACATTATAAAGCCCCATTAAAACAGCGTTGGAAATGTTACAAATGCTGAATGCAAATCAATAAGAACTTGGCCCTCCTTTCATTTCTAACAAAAATTTCTTAATTCTTGCAAAAATGGATGAATAAACATTTTTGGGTAGCCATTGCACCCTTACAAACTGTTACATGAACACAACCACCAAAAAGAGAAAGAAGACAACAACTAGAACAAGCTCATGCAGAAGATACCACGGGCACTGAACAGGGTCCCTAAAATCATGTGCAACCCTTCTTTCTTTGATAATATCAGCCCAGAATATACGTTGCTTGGTCAGAAAGCAGCAACAGGTAGGCCTTTCAAATAAGTCTCAGCTCGTATTCGCCAGCCATTGTAATGTATCTCACCCAAGGAAGAGCCTGGTAACCACTCTTCTCAATAATCTTCAGGTAACGGACCTACAAGAACGTATGCCCATCAGAGAATGTTAACAGAGAAACCCCATCCCTACACACTGGGTACAAAGTTCTACCAAAAAAGGGGACAAAGACATGATATATACCACCCACTCATAGCAGTTAGAAAAAAAAAAATTGAAAGAGAGAACGCAAGCATGCAACTCTCACCCCTCAACACCAAAATGGCCTGTCAGCCATCAAACAGATGGTATACGAATATTTTATACATACAAAGTTTGGAGCAGACGTATTCTTATACGAAATGCAGAGAGAGTGTGGCTCATGTCCCATTGTATTACAGGTGGGACTGGTAAGTATGAGAAAAGAAAACCTAGCACTTGAGACTGGCACAGCTACTTCTGAAACAGAGTGATATCATTCTTTCAGTTTAGCATTGAAACAACTTCTGGTTGATGAACCGAGGAAAGTACAGAGGCCTCCCATTTCAAAATGAATATTTAATAGATACCTCAAACAGCTGCAGTCAAAGCAGCAAAGGGTACTATCAATTATCATTCCTATATAGAGGTAACAAACTGTCATCCATCCCGATAGTGTTTAAAATGGATCCTGGACACAACAACTCAGCCTTTCCAACTAGGTCCTGTCAGCTACATACATGGATCCCTTGCCAGCCAATCAGCTCTGCTGGTCATCAAATTATAGTGACACAAGACACATGATTTCTCCAAATATATTAAACCATCTTTTGAGGATCTACAAAAAATTTTGCAACTAACAAAGATCATAATACTGACCAGCATCAGGTAATATTCTAGGTATAAGATCTTCCAACAGCCAATTCAGCAAGAACTGAATCAGTGCCAGATTGGGATATGATATCCCACAAGGAAGCATGCCTCAAGGATGTAATTACTTCAGGGCTAAGTTTGAGGTTGTATCAGTCGCTGCAGACGGAGAAATACAGAGGACACCAAATTCACCATGCATCCACATTGCTAGAGTTGTCAAGACAGAGAACCATAATGGTGGCCAGACATCTTGACACCTAAGCGACAATTACTGTGGCCCCCTTATATTGTAGTACAATTACTACCTTATCCCCTATACTTTTTAAAATTATAAATCCAACCTTAGGCTTTGCCTGTAATTACTAATGCCCCCTACCATTAAGCTCTATCAGTTAAGCAATGACATGGCATCTTTGATTTATTTAAAAACCAAAAATAACCCTAAGTTTTATATTAATTATTTACACTTTATATTAAATTACATTACTATCCTTAGTAATTAGAGAAAATTAACCCTAAACTATTGTGCTTAATCATCTACTTCTCATATTAAATTAAAAATAAATAAATAAAATAAAAAACCTCGTCTTCTTCTCTTACCCGGTTTATTAAAGCAAAAAAAGTTCTTTTTCCTCTTCATCTCAGTGACCTGAATCCAACTCCTCCTTTCCTCTCCATAACCAAAAATCAAGATCCCAATACAAGCCAATAAAGAATGGTCTCAGTGTTGTTTGAAATTGTTAGTTTTCAGAATTCAACAAAAAAGAAGAGACGATAGAAATTCAATGAACAGAACTTCCAAGGATGTTATCAATTTCATTTTTCAGTTTGATCTATTATCTTTTTTTTTGGGTTAATGATTTAACCTCTGGTGCTCTCGTCTCTATTGCTTCCCAAAAGTGGAGGATTGGTTCCTGCTGGTCGGCTCATTTTCTTTTTTAAACAAAACTGCAAAATATCAAGAAATGAAAAGCAGAACTAGAATGGCCAACAAATTGTCCCAGCCAAAGGTCCAAAGCAAAATGGGTGATCCATCCATCATTTTTTCACTATTTCTTTTCGGAGTTGCTGGACTCTGAGTTGAGTTTGGTTGTTTTGTGTTGCGGAGGAAGATAGAAGAGAAGGAAGATAGAAGAGAATGAAGACGGGAAGAGAGGAGAAAACAAATTTGGAAGAGAGAACTTTTTTTTATTTTGATTTAATTCAAGCCCTCAGTTGGGACAAGGCTTATTGTTGTTGTTGTTGTTGTTGTTGTTAATTCAAGCCCTCAGATCTTACTTTGTCCTCCATCCATAAGGAACTAGATGGAAATTGACACGATAGATGGCAAACAAGTTGTTGTTATTGTTTTTATGAGGATAATATTGTCTTTTGGTTTCTTAATTCCAGAAGGGTAAAATAGACATTAAACATCTAACCGGAACAGTCACTTGACACCGTTAGAAGTGAGGGGGGCAATAGTAATTTCATAAATAACAGGGTCCCTACTAAAGTTAAAATATAGGGGGGCAACAGTAATTATCCCATATAAATATATAGTATGTGGCAAAACCAAGCAGGATAAAGTAAGGAATAAGCATATAATAGATGTTCTGGGAGTGACCGTGATCAGCTACAAGCTCTAAGAATGTTAGTTTAGGAAGTTTGATCATGTGCAACAAAGGCCCAGGGTTGCCCCAGTTAGGAGGAGCAATCTAGTCTCAATTGAAGGGGGCTAAAAGAGTTAGGAGCAGACCTTAAATGACCATAGCTGAGGTTAGGAAGAATGACATGCATAGTTTCAGTACTGTACCAAGTATGATCTCAGACAGAGCCTAATGGATGGAAAGGGTCCCCATTGTCAACGTCATGTAGCTCAGTTTCCCCTGATTTTCTGGGCTATCCTCTCCCTTTTGTTTCAACTCCCAGTGAACATTTTTCATTTCACTCTTGGCATATCTTTTCTTCATTTGATGGAAGGATTCATGCAGCTGACCCATTAAGTTCGGATGCGGCTGAATAATTGTTGTTGGAGTTGTTGTAAGAGGTCTAAATACATGCGTATGAGTGCCTAAACATAAGGTACAAATGAGAACAAATGAATTTTATAAGTGGAGGGCAAGATAATAATGTTTTGGGTACAGGTGCTTGATCATAAGGGATGACCGAATGCCCTGGACCTCACAGGAGTGGTCCCAGGCACAATGCCTCAACAGCATTGCACATGATCGGAAAAACTTAAGCAATACCTCCATCTTCATTTAGCATAAGCTAATGTGCAGTCCTATTCTAAAATCTAAAACTCCACATTAGTACCCCAACCCTACAGAAAATATGACTTGATCCTATGATGAAAGAATAAAAAACTATAATAAAATAAATTTCTAAATAATAACTAGAGAACATATAAATGACTGCTACCCAGCATAGCCTCTAGCCCTCACCAGTTATTTAAAAATAAAAAAGCCCCCAGTGGAATTCAGGTTTCTAACTTCCACCCAGCTTTTTACTAAAATAACAAATCTACTGATAAAGGGGCAGGCCTTGGTGCAATAGTCGGTGGACCATAATTATACCCTGAGGTCAAGGAATTGAGACAGCCTCTCAGCAACAATTGTTTGGGTAAGGCTGCATAAG
Organism: Hakea prostrata; assembly: GCF_041222555.1. Taxonomy (NCBI): domain Eukaryota; kingdom Viridiplantae; phylum Streptophyta; class Magnoliopsida; order Proteales; family Proteaceae; genus Hakea; species Hakea prostrata. The sequence goes on from NC_142607.1 coordinate 14,118,016, forward strand.
AAAATTGCCAACCCCCCCCCCCCCCAGTTTGATTCTCAACTGTACCCTTGCTAATTTTTTATTCTCTCTTGTGGCTTCAGAATTCCAATCAAGTAATTTTATATGAGGCAGAAAGGGTGGCATTCTAAACCACCCATATTTGGCACCTAAGCCCCCAAGCAAATTGGCGGTCTTCACTCTTCACCTCCAATGCCCTCAGTTGTGTAAATTGAAAGATTTTAGTTCAGACCCTTTTTTATCATTCAGACCCTCTAAATTTTTCAAGGGTTGGGAGAGGCAAGAACAAGTCTTCCTTTTTATACTAATAAATAACTAGCCATGTAAGCGAGAAGCTGTGGTAAGGGGACAAAACAGAACCATTAAAAAAATAATAATAAATCTACTCAAATTCACAGAAAACCTTCTTTCAAATTTTTTAACCAGAGTACAGATATTACTAAATGCTGTAATTACAAGATTCAAATAAAACTGCTATTGCCTGCCCTTGCCTTTGCTTTGGGCACTGCATTCAGTAATATGCTTTTGAGGGTAATAAGTTTTTTTTTGTCAACTTAAAGCATCTAACACTACAAGCCACACAAGCAACAAATTGTCATTACCATAATAAAGAGAGAATAACACAAGGCCCACCTGTATTCCTGAGACTGTGAAATATGGTATCTCAAACTTCAGGCGGATAGGAGCCTTTCTCTCTGGAATACCTTCTTCAGCAGTTATACTGGGAAGCCTAAATTCTGCCCTTAACATGTACTCCTGCAACATACACAAACAATGTTAGCGTGCTTCTAAAATTGTGAGCACACGGACAAGAACATGCATGGCCAAGCCCATCAACAGTTATTAATTAGAAAACGTTAAAACCAGGAATCTATAATTGTTGACTGGATACGGTTAGGAAAAGGATTTGCACCTTGCCACCAGGAAAAGATTTTATTTTCCAGACCAATGCATCGTTTTCAGGAGCATAAGCCGCAGAACCCATAGAAGTTCGAACATCAGGATTTGTTGCATCAGCTGGCACTGGCAGCTCAATTTCAACATTTGTTGCAGTGCTGTGCAAGTAAACCATTAAACAGATTCAAATTTCCCCTCATTTGTCATCATAATCAACCCTGTGACTGGGGAAGCTATTGATGAGGTTAACCAATTGGTCATAACCAAACTGAAGTACATACCTACGCTCTTTGAACTGGCTCCGGGCTTTTACCATGATTTCTATACGACTTTTTGAATGCCTTTCTACTTGAGCTTCCACCCAGACCAATGGCTTTACCTGCCCATAAAGCACTCTTATCTAGCTCAATGGATACAACAACTGGCCCAAATGGGTCCACATAATAGCAGGGAAGCATGGTATAAACCTGAGTACTGAGCCTATATGTCATTAGATCAAAAGCTCCATCTGGTGGAATGAAAGATATTGTCCTATCATTTTCAAATCGGGCCAAACGCACACACCTAGACCAGAAGTGAGCTGTTAGAATACAAAGTAATAGTGAGAAAGTCACAGAATGGATGAATTACTAATACACCAAGCTCTTCCGAACAGCTGCCAACAGAGTACAGTAAAGATAAAGAGGCACATACTGGTGAAATTTGATATCATCCAGATCAATGGCTTTTCCCTTTGTCGTTCTACCTTGAGCTTCCAATAATACTCTGTCATTGAGCCCAAGCTTACATTCAGGCATACCACTGCAACAGATGTAGCTTAGTTAGTCCATAAAGTTCTTGAATTCATATTCTTCCAAAGCAAACATTTACTCAGAAAAAGGAACCTAAAGGGCAAAGGAAGAAAGCTTAAAACATCTAGCTATTATCTTAGCACCATAAGCCCAAAGGCTCAAAACACAACCAAAAAGGAAAGATGAACAAGAAGAATCTGATTGTTTGAAAGAGCATCAAAGCATTATTCCAATACACTGTAATGTCAGATTGGATGGAAATAACTAACATTTATATCACGATAGAGGACATACCCATGAAAGATTGAGAACCATGTTAACCCAAACAAAGCACCACAATGCATATAAACCAGAAAACACATCTATGCTCCCTTAAGGTGATAAAAAAAAGGCAACAATGATAGCACTATAGATAGACCAATATTAATACTCTTTTGTCTAACCCTCTAACTTAGGAGAAATGGCATAACCTTGTCTCTTTCCGCCTGTGTTTTCTGTTTTCTGTTTTCTGCTCTATGCTATCCGAACAGTGAATCATGGCCTCTGTAAACTTTAGGACAATTGAATGACCATAAGATGTTACCCAAGCAGCATACTTATCCCATTATGAAATCCAAGTTAAACAACATAAACCTTTTCCAAACTTAATGGATCACACAAGGTCAAAAACAAAGTAAAAAAAAGAAGAGTATTGTCTAATTCGTTCTATGTTTCAGACCTAATTGGAAGGGTATTGTCTAGCATCTTGCAAATTTTGGTTTTCATATACATAACTTTCTTAACCTATTTATCAATTTATCTACATTGCATATCTAAAGATTTTTTATTTTTTTAATGAGACTTTAGTCACTTATTGATCTAACTGAACTTTTCCTATTCATTTCCTTCAGTTACTTAAGCAAAATTAAGGATGCGACTTTGTGTACTTGCTACCAAAGGCTTACTGAGATTTCAAAGATAACTTGTGGGTTCTTATACATTCATAGTTAAGGAATGTTTCTTATAGATTTATATATAAAATATCATCTAACCATGAAGTCCATATAAGCCAATAATTTACAATTTTTATGATTAACTATATTAGTTATCTGGCCTTGTACATCCTTTAAATTGCTAAACACATGGTTCTGTTAGTAGCTCCCCCCCACCCGTTCTCTTGTACCCATTTGTGGTATTCATTTGGAATCAATGTGCTTCAAATTTGCAGATCCACAATCTCTCTTCCCAAGAAGTGGAAAATAAACATATTGGTCTTCCAGGAGACTTAATCAAATTCCCCAGATTCACAGACAGTATCTCCTCCTGGATATCATGTTCCTAATACTACAAGAGACAACAATACAACATGGAAACGAGAGATGGTTTTGGGGTTACAAAGCTTCACTTAGAGAAACAGAGAAGGTGCAGGGAAGCCAATTCTTGATGCCAAGAATAACAAGCATTTGATGCATGTTTTACCCGGAGATCCCATTGTTCTTGGCAACCAAGCTCCATTTTGAGTTCTCCCAAAACTCTGTGTCTCCAACAAGTTGTTATTAGTTATTAAATGGATCTCTTTCCTTTTCAATCTTCACAAATCCCCCTATGTTTTGCTCTCCTTCCCCATTCCCATTGCAATACCCCTTTCCATAATTCATAATTTCCCTTCCCTATGCATTTGTCCTCCTTCCCCTCCTCTTCCTCATTTCTTCTTCTTCTCCTCCTCCTCTTCCTCCTCCAGCTATCTCTGGTTTCTGGCTTATTTTTTCCCAATCGCATGATGGTGACATGGGTCCATCACGTTAACACATGTTTTTTATGGAATCAGATGAGTTGTCCTGAATGACAAATACACTTCCACCCTCTTTCAATCTGAATAGCCCACCAGTTGACCAATCCCAATTCTTAATACTTTATGGTGGGGTAGAGGTTGGACTTTAATACCAATGTCAGATAAAGTCTCGCGTGGTTTTTACTTTTAATTTTTCATGTAGCCCAGTATTTTCTAGAACTATGTAATGCTCTGTCCAAATCACTACCATTATTCTGTTATTCATCACAACAATGAAAAAGTGAGATCTCTTACAATATGAACAACTATAATAAATTCTATTATCAAGTTACTCTGCTAAAGCCAATGAAGAATTACTCTGCTAAAGCCAATGAGAATGTCAACTTTAATATTGTTGTCACTCCTAATACTTTACGACTTTCTTGTGACTTCTGATATTCAACCATGTAGTGTATATATTCTAATTTTTTTTTTTTCTTCTTTCCTTTGTTCCTGGTTTCCTTAAACCAAGGCAAAGCATATGACACAGCCCTTTCTTTGCCATTCAGGAGATAAACTAGAAAGGCTAATACCGTAAAAGGAATGTCTAGTCATGGAACAGTCAGGATAAATGGAGGACTCATAATCATATCACTTGAAAATGGGTAGATTTATTCATTATTTAAATGCCATTTACCCTGAGAGTTACAGATGTCATTAATTATAAGTTTTTACACATGATCCTCCAATGATCAACACTTGGTGAACCATAAGCAAATCTAATGAAAAGAAATAGTATGGTGGATCAACAAACACACCTCAGATACGTCCGCATCTTTAATGCGCCGACAACATCTGACCGGATAATTTGCCCATTGCTGTTGACAAGTATATTGACACTTTCCACCACATCCAAGAACACCTGTTCAGACAAGAAAATAAGTTCTTGTTAGGTACCATCTTGCATTTTAAAGTAAGACAGAACTCCCTTAGTGACAAACCTACTTCATTCTTCTTGTATCGAATCCCTTCACTGCGCCAAGAAACAGCATTTGTTACAGCCATGGGAGGCCGCTGGGTGACTTCCATCCTGTAAGCATCAGTCTTGATGAACTCACTCAGAATTTTAGCTTCTGTATACTGAGGGTAACCAAAGTCCATCATTTCATCCAGTAACTCATACTGCCAAAACCGCACCACATCAGAATGCCCTTACAAAGAATATAGACCACGATGGTTTCATATACATCTTTACTTAAGTGCTTTCAACGAGAGCAAGCAACCTATTATAATAATTCAGACATCCTCTTACCACAACCACAAAATTATCTCTTAGTGATTCCTCTTCTAACTCTTCAAAGTAATGCTTGAACACCTGCCACAATATAATCATATGACTCAGAACACCAGAATGTAAGGCAAAAAAGGCAAACCCAGTGTAGTAATTTTAAACTCCCTCTCATTTACAGAATCCACGAAACCGATAGCATGGCAACATAATCATCAAGATCTTACATTGACTACTCGGTGTAGAAAGAGAATATGACTAGCAGCATTGCAATTCTGCCTCGATGCCGTCATTAGGTAGACATTGTTGTGTTGTATGAACATGTAAGAAACACCATTATCGTACACGACTGGATCTTGAGACTGATCTCCCTGGAGTGGATCAACAGAAAACAAATGAAACATGACCGCGTTTAGTTCAGTTACTACCTTTCTAGCTTCTGAAAGGGGTTGAAGGTACCAAAATCTCTCGATACTGGAAAAATATAAACTGAATAACGCAAATCAAATCCACAATACAGCTATACTTGGAAAGTACAAGCAAAATATATATACAAACTAAAAATGATAATAATTAGTATTCAGAGTTGGAATTTGAAGAAGATACTCTCCAGATCCAATCGCAACAAATACACCAACAGAAACCCTAGGTCAATTGGATTTGCACATCGGCTCACCTCTTTCTCAATGAACTTCGTGAAGAATCGTTCCGCCTGAACTGCGGAGACATCGCCTCTGTAATCACGCCAGACCAAAACGCGGCCTTTAATGTCCAGAAGGAAGAGCGCCGAGGCGGCGCCCGCCATCGATCGGAGATTGAGGAGATCAGATCAGGATCGCACAGGGGATCTGGATTTCCAAATGTCAACAAATAAACAAGAATCGAACAACATCTCTAATATTTTTCAGACTGTTTCTTTGAATTTCTTGGGGAAGTCAAGCATGACTAAGCATCGCAATTGAGATGTTGGGATAAACTCGGCTTCGATCCCGGTGTCTGAAACGAAAATGCTTCGACTTCAAAGCTGAGATGTACCAGAAGGTGGTCTCGAGCGTTAGTATAATCGCCTGCTATTTACAATTTCTCGCGTCCAGCTCAACCCTGGTCCCCTGGTCCCACTAACACTTCGCGGCTAAAGTTACTGGTAATTCTTATCAATTTGAACCGAAATCCGCTAAATCGAGCCGATCGGACCGGCCGCTATGAACCGTATACGATTTAATTTCCTCTAATGTTAATTATCCGAGATTGTAGAGGGGGCGGGGGGGGCGGTGCACAGCGAGCCACCGAGGGCGAAGGAGAAGCTCAGCGCAAGAGAAGGATTACCGGGGCGAGGGGGAGATGATTGAAGCGAGATCGATTGTTTGCAACTACAATGTTCTTGAAGACAAGATTCAAACCCCTGGTTGTGTGGACAATTTGAAATGGGATATTAAGTACTTAGCTATAAAATTTGTAGGTTGCAAATTTATTTTCTCTCCAAGGGAGACAGCCGACTCACAAGCGCCCCACCGGGGGACCGCCATTCCACTACCCTCGGATATATCTCCTTTTGTTTCATTTGAATGAAATGTGGTTTACCAAAAAAAAAAAAAAAATATCACTTCTGGGTTATTCAATTTATCAATTACACCCTTATAAGATATATCCATACCTATTTACATAAACAATATAAAATTTTCAAATTGACATAACAAACCTTATGCTCAATTCATTTCTTTGTCTTACTCTACTGTCTACAGCTTCTTATTCTCTTAACCATAAATTTTCACTAAAATTTGGAATATATGGTTCATTGATATTCACCTTTAAACTTTGAATAAGGGATGAAAATGGATAAATAAAAGTTAACTAAATCTAATGGTTCTAGTAATAATTAGTAACCTAGGGAGTGGCATTAAGATTAGAGGATAATTTAGGAGGCGGTATTTGAAATTTCCTTAAAATAAAGGGGGAAAATAAATGGACAAAGATAGAAATTATAGGATTTGCAACACATGATTTTACCATATGATTTTGAACCTGCATGTTAATTACAACATCTAATTATTCCTTAATCTCTCCTGGATTATAATGGGTTTGAATTTGAGGTGAACTTAAAAAAGGGAAATATCAAATAACAAATGGAAAAAGGGCACACACCTAAATTGTTGGTAGTCATCACGTCAAATGGATTTGGTAGAACAAGGACTAAAAGATGAACTCAGGGTAGCAATAATATAGTTTGAAACCGAGTTGAAGTCAGGGGCTTCTGTTTCTTTTTATAAATTTAAAAACTTAAAATCCTTATATATAAAATATAAAATTTATATTTACCAATACAATATGAGCTAAATGGTCTTTTTAGTTTATAATCAATAGAGAAAAATTTAATAGTGGATAACTTGGATTTTTGAAAAATGTGAATTGTTGGCAGTTCTTACTTTAGTGTACCGTCAATAATTACCGTGAAAGAAAAAAATATTTAATACTTAATAATGACCCCATAGGAGTCAAATCGTGGAGAGGATACCTAGAATCTCCCATACAACCCCCCGTTTGGTCAAAACTTTGTTCCATTTCAACCATATCGTATGATAAAAGACAAACTTATTCCTATATTTTGAGATAAACAAGTAAGAACCCACATCCCAAAAGGAAGGACTCCTTTGATAACTCATCAAGTGTTTATATTTTGAGAAATAATATTTAAATATTTTTATCATAGGCGTTTGATAGAACTTGCTGATGAAAACAAAAACAATATCAATGGATATCTCATATCTCATTATAGTAACCAAAGACATAAACTAAATAATAAGGATCTCTTTAAAAAATACAAGGATTGGGGGTTTCGTCAAAGATTGAGAAGATGGAAAAGATGAAGAATGGATTTCCGATATAGTTAAGGTTGAAGAAACAATGAGAGTGTTCTATCGCAATATGAGAGTCTCTCTCTACTTAAAACAAACATGAGAGGGTTTTAATAGATTCCTATATGTTTAGGATGTCAAATTCCACCCTCTTTAAATATGTTTTACTTGAACATAACTTATATCATGAATTTATGTTGCATGAAGCACCACCAAAAAAAAAAGGAGGGAAAGAAAGAAAGAAAGAAAGAGGAAGAGAGGAGTTTTAAACTCTTTTTATTTTTATTTTTATTTTTATCCCTACTGAAACAATAATGGAAGATTTTCAGTGCCACTCTGAATTACCCTCTAAAGTTAATGCCACCCTTGAGTTATTTAATTTATCAATCAACCCCCGTATAAGGTATAAATAAATCAAATACACCTGTTCTATTCGTTTTGTCATCTCCCCCTACCGTTTGTGATCACTTATTCTCTCAATCATTAATCTAGGGGTGTCAATTTGTAGCCCGAACTATTGAAATCGAACTGCATTGGCCCATTATAGTCGGAACCGAACCTTAATGGGTTGTGTTTGGCTGAAGGTAGCGAAGCCCGCACCAACCCAAAACCGAACCGCAACCCGTTATAACCCGTTTTACAACCCGTTTTATAATTTTACATTAAATAGTATCTGAATCATTATATTACCAGTAGGTGACAATTAAAAAAAATGCATGAATTTAAATATCAAATAGTCATTATACTACTTAATATCTAGGCTCTTGATTTCTATAGGATAGGTGGACTTTTTTTAATGGAAATTGACCAATAGCAACTTTGTTTTTCATAGATTTTTTACTTTTGTTGTAGGATGTTCAATTATTTATTCTTGTTTTTTTTTTTTTGCACACCATAAACCATTAGTCAACCCTAGTTTAAACCGTTAGTTAGCTAGAATCCAAACTGCACCAAACTGAAACAGGCCCGAAACTATTATTTTGCTAATGACCGTGTTTGGACTAGGTGTTTTTAGCTCGAAACCATTGGGCTCAGCCTGAAACTTCTCCAAACCGCACCGTTGACACCCCTACATTAATCTCTACCAAGTTTAAAAGATATGCATTACGAACGTTGTTTTTAAACTTAAGACGTGATGGTAATATTGAAAATAAATAAATAAATAACTAATTAAAACTAGTGATGTGTATAATAAAAAATTATTCAAACTCGAGAGATACCTATTAATATTAGGAAACCTTTGGTGGTGGCGCTCAATTTCTGAAACAAGAAACACCAAAACTGTTTTTCGAGGACTTGCCAAACAGGCCCTAAATTTCTAACGATACAGGTTCCACCGGTGCTTTGCGCGGGTCGCTAGCGGCTAGTGCTTCTGCAGTTCACACTCATACAGTCTATAGGCATACTTCATCTGAATCAAACGCAGTCACCCCTGCGGCCTTACGAGCATTCAAGCGAAACCAGTTCTCCGAAGAACGCATCACACCAATCTCATTGCGGCAGCTATTTAGTGAGCATCCATTTGGTTTTCTGAATCAATTAATTAAAAACTTGTAAATCGTGAACCTTTAAACCCTAAAATTTGTATATTTACAGAGTTTAATGGCGTGACGTGTTTCCGTTTCTAAGTGTTTTCGTTTTCCTTCCTCAAAATTTCAGTCGTTACTCTCATGACGAGATATGCTATTTGATCTTCATTTTGCATTGTTGAATTTTTTTGTTTCTCATAAATTTTCCAGGATTCACTGATGGCGACGACGGCACTCACAGAACTGGATGATGAGATTGTACGGAGTATGGCGGTTGGAGCCGTTTTCTCAGACTTCGTGAGTTTTGTTTCTTTAATTTCCATCCCCGATGTTCTGACCCTTTTTGTGGGGTGGGGATACAAGAAACTATAAAAAGAAGACGCTTTCTCGTATGGAAGAGCCGTGCGTACAGAATAGAACTAATTTAAATTTCAAGTTATAGCAATTTCAAGATATTTTGATTTTATTATATGAAAATCTTGTGAGGTTCAAGAGGTTTTTCTCTAAAGTGTAGAACTTGGTTAGCTGGTTCTCTACCCTAGACTACTACAGTGGATTGTTCCTTTCCAAATTGAAAAATGCATTTAGCTCAGCCTTCCACCCCAATTTAGAGGGTAATTTTGTTATGGTGTTTGAAGCTTTCGTTTTTGAATTGTGATTCGTAGGGTGGAAAAATCAATTCAGTTGATTTTCATCGCACCAATGATTTACTGATTGCTGCTAGTGATGATGACTCGGTGCGGCTTTATGACATTGCAAATGCTACGTGAGTATTCAATTCTGAAATCGATTGGTCAGGATTTTTGAATATTGTGCATTGTGATGCCATTGGATGTCTTATACTCATAGATTATGATATGTAAAGCATTAACTATTACGAAAAGGGGTAATTACATAAAATTAGTGTTTCTGTATGGAAATTGTTTATTCAACTTATAGGCAATTATTAGCTTATGTATGTTATGGTTGCGATCAAGAAGAAAACAAGGCTCAAGCATGACAATGCAGATAATAACTCATTATATCATTGGTCCTGATTGATTGCTCAACTGGGCATGACTGATAATGCCACTTGTTAGAGTTCTATGTCTGGTTGAACTTCAATGTCTACCCTGTTCCTCTATCAGACTTAAATTATTTTTCTTCGCATCTTAGCTGTGATGTAGTTTTTAATTATGCAAGAATTGTGTTGGTACCGATGGTTGGTGAAAAAAATCTGTATCCTCTATCTAATGGCTCTATAGTTTATAACACACTTTTATTCTTGGTGAGGATACATCCTGTCATTTCATTTGTGTACTTTAAAAATGTACAGCTTTTAATAATGGCAATTCATGCTCAAGTTGTTCTCTAACCCTTCTTTTTAATCCATGTGTTAAATAGCTCTTGGGAATCAGACAAGTGGAGATCAAAAGAAGTGCAACTTTTCACTTCATCATTGTGTTGACCACAAGATGCATTGTTTAGTTATTCCTTATTTTTTTCTACTTTTATTGAATTTGGATTGGTTGGTGGCATGTGGCATTGAGGGAAATTATTGCTTCATATTCGCATTTGTTTTTGCCTTGTTGATTGTTGTAATTTAACTTCTGAAACACATCTGTCTGTCAATATATTAGTTTCTGTCTTTGTTTTGTTTATAACTCTAGCAGAGCATTTGAGCACACATTTGCATGATTTGTCTCAAATTTAACATGGAAACTAAATTCGTAGATATATAGAGTTAGATGTTGAACTGATGCAATGAGTCGCTATTTTTTTTTCATGAATTAATTAAGCTATTTATTTGTCCTGCTGGTGTTGTATAACTTCAGTTTGTTGAAGACTACATACCACAAGAAGCATGGTGCTGATCGTATATGCTTCACACACCATCCAAACTCTGTTATATGTTCTTCGAGATACAAGACAGATACCGGTGATGGTGAGCTTCTCAATTTAAATTTGATGGTTGAGATCTGTTACTACAATGTTTCCGATAAATGTGACCAACTGTTTTTATTTTCTTGATTTGCCAGAACCCCTGCGATATCTTTCCATGTATGATAACCGATGCCTTCGCTACTTCAAAGGGCACAAAGAGAGGTTTTGAATCTATTCTGTTACTCTTCTGTTATTTAGTTAGTATGAACAGAAACATGGCCTTATGGTCTAGAAGGACAATAGGGGGGTGAAGTACATTTTGGATTTGTTTGGTCAAAAGAAAAGGAAGAAATGGAGTTTGGAAAACCTAGGAAATCACTTGAAATGGTGGAACTAAGACATCATTTGGGAGGCTCTTATCTATACGGCATGCAGTGACTTGCTTCTTGATTTCTATTTTTCTCCCCTGTTATTGTCTTTGAACTACAAAAAAAATATCTGTGGTTAGTCTCAAAATATGTATTTTACCGTGGAAGGAATTGGCTGTGTGGACATCTAAGCGTGTCAGGTTTCTTTGGGTCCATGAATTGATTTTTTAATGATCTGTTTGTCTGACTGCAAAGCACTTCTTTGTCATTTTGAAATCCTCCTGGCTTCTAATACTTGTTTGTGCCTACCGAATACTAGCTAGAAAATGTATGCACACTGTAAAGGATTTCGTCCCCCTCTTCTCAGTCTTTTGTTATGTTTTCAATTATCTTGTTGCCGTGCTGAGGGGTTTTATAATCAACTCTACTGTCTTTCTAATATTGGTTCTTTCTGTCTTGGATGTAGAGTTGTTTCACTCTGCATGTCTCCAATTAATGACAGCTTCATGTCAGGTTCACTTGACCACAGTGTCAGAATATGGGATCTTCGTGTAAATGCTTGCCAGGTTGGTATTTAATTTCATATAAGAAGCTCTGCAATAATGGGATGAATTGTATCATTTCATTATGGTCAACTTTCAGCAGATGATGATTGTGACTATATGATTCCTAGGTATGACCATGTGACAGTATAGGGTTGAAAACTGAACGTATGGAAATTTTGAATACGACCAGTACCCTCTTTCTTTCCGGGAAATCCAAATGAGTCTATGCTATAGTTTACCCGTAACCATGTTTGCATCACATTCTGGAAGTACTGTACTTGTCACACAACTAATTAAAGGTGGAAGAATGAAAGTTTTATTTCATAATGCAATTACACAGTCATGATTTGTGCTCACTGTTAGTTTTCAGGGACTCCTCCATTTGCGAGGTAGGCCTACGGTTGCATATGATCAGCAAGGTCTTGTTTTCGCGGTAGCCATGGAAGGAGGTGCTATTAAACTGTTTGATTCACGTTCTTATGATAAGGTTCTTATCCCTTACCATAATCCCCCCTTCGGGGAAAAAAAAAACTGAAAAAAGAAATTTTATATTTGCAATATCAATCAGGAGACTGAATTATGCTTCCTAAATGTAGGGTCCATTTGACACCTTTTTTGTTGGTGGAGATACTGCTGAGGTCTCCGATATCAAATTCAGCAATGATGGGAAATCTATGCTTTTGACAACGACAAATAGCAATATCTATGTTCTTGATGCATATGCAGGGGAGAAGGTCAGTTACCAAGATTTCTAATGATGCTATAAGGGCAAGCTTTTCCCATGCTTTGGCATATTTGTCTTCATATCTGTTTTTATTTGGATAGCATTTCTTTTGAAAAAGAAGGGGGGAGAAAGGTAAGAGAGGCTGTGGAGGAAGTTAGAAATATATCAGTCTATTTTAAAATTTTATTTTCCTCTATGCAGCGATGTGGCTTCAGTTTGGAACCATCTTCAAATTCAGGCATAGAAGCAACTTTTACCCCAGATGGGCAATACGTTGTTTCAAGTAAATTTCTTTATCCAAATCTTCCTATCTACTCCATCAAATGAAATGAGAAACTTACCATCTACATTGATATTACTCTCTTGTATTCAATGACCCTATTCCCCAGAGAGACGCAACTACTCATAGCCATCATCCTTCTTCTTCTTGTGTTCTGTGGAATTTATTCATTAAAAAAACGCTGTTTGTTGATCTGACTTGATTGAGATTTGCTACATAGTGCATTTTCTCTCCTTTACTAATTGATTTCTATTTCAGTTTTGATAACTTCAGATTCCAACTTCTACTTTGCTGAAAGTATAAAATGAAATGAAATGAAATGGTATCATCACAGTTTATGATTAATTATGAAGCTTTATATGGATCTACCCTAAGTATTTTCTACAGAATAGTAGTTGGTTAATGGGATTGATTTTTATCATTATGAGCACTTAAAAGGATTTGTGCTTGGTCAAATCAGTAGTAAACAAGTTGCATCTCAAGACTTAATTCTTTTATTTAGTCAGAGACTAAGACTGACGTCCTTATTCTCTTATGCAGGCTCAGGAGATGGAACCTTGCATGCATGGAGTATCAACATGCGGAATGAGGTATGCTTAAATGATGATTCAATACCCAGGATATTGTATGGTGCCTCGTTGTAGCAACCACATTCAGAGTGGGAGGGTTCAATTTAAATCGTTGTCATAGCACTACTCCTCTCCTGGTTGAAATATGATGCACAATGTGGAAGCTTTAAATTTTTTTCAACTTTAAGTGAAATGCTGGACAAGTTTTTCGTTGGGGATAAATGAAATTGGTTTTCTGGAAATTTTGAAACATTAAAATAACTGGAAATATACACGTAATTTTGAAGTTTAAAACTGTTTTTTGGATGATTAAATAATTAAATTAAACAAACTAGGAAATACAAAGAGAAAGGAAGAGAACCAACGGCCTATCCAGAGGAAGGCCAGAAAGAGGAGGTGAGACCCCAGGATCTAACAATAAGCCTATTGTTTGGGGAGTCAACAACTAGGGGATGGGGGACAGAGAAAGCTAAGGATACATCAAAATAGATGGCACTCCAAATCGCGTCCAAAGGCCGGGATTTGGAGGTACATCTCCTAAGATTGCGCTCCCACCTCAAATGGTGGATGGTGGCTCCAAAGACTAGCATACCAACTTGGTCGTGAATGGAGAATCCAAAAAATTTCTTAGAGTCCAAGCCCAATTTTGAGCAAAACCATAGGAACGTCCCAACCGAGGCCAAATAGAAGCAAGGGCTTTTGTCCAAATGCAATGGGAAAAAGGGTAAGAGAAGAAAAGGTGATTGAGGTCCTCTGAACCATTCCAATAAAGGATACAGTTAGGGTTAACTGGGATGTTGTGGCTAATGAGGAAGGCTTGGGTGGGCAGAGCAAGGTTGAGGGCTCTCCAAAGGGTGAGGGAGTGGCAAGGGATATGGCCTTTGAACCATACCAAAGAGGCCCAAGGGTTAAGGGGAGAGGGGGACCGAATAAGGTTCCAAGCTGAGGAGGCGGTGAAGGATTTGGAGGGAGAGAGAAGCCAGATAGTAAGGTCGCAGAGGTCAAAAGGGAAGGAAAGGAATTCCAGACTTGTGTGACACTTGGGTGGGGGGGGGGACCAGGAACCATTTGTAATGAACAAGGAGAGAGAGGCGGTTTTAGGGATGCGGGTTTTGTAGGTTGTACGGGGACCAAAAAGAGTGAACAAGATACCCATCGGATATCATGGATCAAGCTAGAAGGACTTAGAGGAACCATAGGAGATTTGGATGGAGATTGCAGAAAGAGCTCGAGGACGATGGAGTGAGAGCTTCCTCTAGACCCAGGATGAGTTGGAAGGAATACGAGTGGTTTAGAGAGAATTCGATTTGAGGATGTGGGAGTAAACCTAAGAAACCCAAGTGGAATTATGCTTAGAGACAATCTTTCAGATGAGGTTTAGGAGGCAAGCCACACTACATCTTGGATACAACGACTACCCAAGCCCCCTTCGGACTTTGGATAGCAAACGACAACCCAACTAATGGGATGAAGGAAGTGAGAGGATTCTTAGCCTTTCCAAAGGAAGGCACAAAAGAGGTATTCTATGGCACGAATGTTAGATTTAGGAATGGAGAAGATACCACACCAATAAAGGTAGGAGGATTGGAGAACTGAGTGGATGAGCATCACTCTACTAGTGAAGGAGAGCTTCCCTTTCCAAAGTTGGGAATTTTTTCCGAATGTGGTCAAGCATCGGGGAGCAAAGGTGACAGGTGAGTCTACCAAGAATAAGGGGAGGCCGAGGTAGGTCACAGGAAAGGAACCAAGCTTAAACCTAGTGAGCTGTAGGAGAGAGGAACGGACAGAATCAAAGACAGCCAAATGGGAGAGGGTAGATTTATCAAGATTAACCTCAGGACTTTCTTATTTGTGTATCTAAGAGTTTTAGGCTTTTAGCAACACACTAGTTCTCCCCATACGTACTTTATTTTAAAAATGGATTTGCCAATTTTGGAAAGGAGGTCCTACTTGTTTACTTGGTTACTGAATCATATAATGTATGGTTTTTCAAGGTTCCCAGGAAATTGAAGCCAATTCTTTTGGAGGTGTAAAATGTCCTTTCAGAGAGAAAAATATATATTATGAGTCATTCGTGTCCATCGTATATCCTTTTCTGGATGGAACATGTCCATCATATGAAACTTATAAAAATTGGGCCATCAATTCCAAAGAGCAAAATTTCTTCCTTGGCCTGGTTGGAGTGGCTTCAGGTGATAGCGAAGGCATGAGGTCCAGTCTGGCCTTACATCCACAGCAAGATTTTGAGTTTTTATGATTGTAGGTGGGGAAGGATTTGTGGGTTGGGAAAAAGTCAATGTTACTATTGGAAAAAGGAAATATGTTTTTGAGCAAGTTGGCAAGAGGGCTCTTTTGTCATCATCTGTCTTGACCTTTCATCCAGAACAGATTTGTACTGCAGTGTTTCTGAAACTGATTGTTTGTAAGGTTGTGGTAATGAAGATGTGATTACTAATTGGTTTACTTTTTCAGGTTTCATGCTGGAATAGTCACATTGGTGTTGCAAATTGCTTGAAGTGGGCACCTCGGAGGGCTATGTTTGTTGCTGCATCTACTGTTCTTACATTTTGGATTCCGAACAATGGGAAGTCAAATTCAGAATCTCTTGCCAGGGATCCGGATACAACAGTGTAGCAAACAAATATTCTCAGTTTAATCCTGGTATTTTCTTCTCTCCACCCAAAATCTCAGTGTCAAACTCAAGACTCTGGGTGAAAATTTCTGTGGAATCCTAGCAAACTCTTAGAATATCAGAAATACAGCAACCATGGTGATATAGCTCTTGTATTGAATTTTCTCCTTTCAAACTATGTCAGCCATTTGTGAAATCAGCTATACTTCCTCTAATGTAGAGTCCACTAAACCTCTGATTTTTGGGATAACCTGGCTATCTCTGTTCAGATGTTGCTTCCTGGTTTACTTAAAAGCTCGGTATTTAGATAAACTTGCTTCTCTGTTTTTTTCCCATTTCCCACTGCAACTTCATCGTGTTTGGCTTGTGGACAAAATTCAACCAAGAAAGTGAAGTTTTATAATTGTTGTTTCATGTGACTATTTAGGGTCTGAAATTTCAGTAGGGTATGTTTGTTTACGTATTTTTACGGATTTTAATTCTCTGAAATCATGAGTTTGATTTTTAATAACCCATTTCTTACTCTTAATCAAGTAACCTCGTTATAAATTTAAAATTATTTGAATTTCACAGTTTCAAGGTCAAATCTATAGATTCTCTCAAGATCAATCAATTCACAGGATCAGGGTGATCAAATATGATCCTATGGTTACTGATTCTATTCATTGAGTTCCATCCATTTCCTTAAAATATCTTTTCTTTTAGAGGATGGTCACTAAAATAAATTCCTTCCAACCAAACAGTGCGATTAGACGAAACCTTTCTTCCAAGTTCCAACCAAATGTTTGCATCTCAGTAAAGCTTGGATTTAATCAACATAGATGCAAAGCAACCATAATCAACATAGATCCAACGGCAGATAGAGAACAACGTTTTCTTTTTTCTTATGGCAAAATAGATAACACTGGGACCCACTCAACATCTCCACTTAGCACTTGCAGTTACTAGTACCGCATACTTTTTCCATTGTAACCCTTACATTTATTAAAATTACTGATAATCACAAAGAAAACCTACTACTCAATACACTAGAAAGGCATCCACCGTCGAAAACGAACCCCATCTATAAGACTAAAACCATCTTCATCGACCTCCTTCCTGGGCCCTACCACTTTCGTGGGCCTTACTCTGGATTCCCTGGCCCACATCCTTAGTTTTCTGGCCCACTTGATCTGCGGCGTCACGCATGCGTTGTTTGGCGTAATCCCAGTTGGACTCCAAGTGCTCAGGCATCCTCTGAGTGATCCTCTCAGTGGCTCCACGTAAGTAGTTGATGATCCATGACATCGCCGACAGTGCTGTGACCCCAAAAGCACCGGAAGTGAGAAAACCTATCACTCCTAAGGCGATGATTAAAGCTGCTGGTATCAAAATGGGACTGAACAACACGAAAACCGGCGTTGCTAAAGCCATTCCGATGAGGGTGATCGTCAGGATAAAACCGGCGATGCAGAGAAGTATACCACCAATGGGTAACAGTGTGATAATAGCCACAACTTGAGAAGTTGAAGGACCTTGACCTTTATCTCTGTCTCTATCACCATACATGTTTCTCATTCCCTCCATCCCATGTTGCTGCTGCTGCTGCTGTTGACGCCCATAGAACTGTTGTGGGTTATCGGCCATGGCTGTGCTTCTGGGTTTTCCTTCTTTTCTTTCTTTTCTGTTTGTGTGAAACAAGGGAGAGTATTTAAAGAGAAGAAAGGGCAGACACGTATGAAGGGAGAGATTAGATCGACAAAGACACGTGCTGGTGAAAGGGAATTAAAGGCTTGCATGAGAAACAAGTCTGGAGGGTCTCTTTTGAAGGATCTGATGATCAGTCTCGAACTCTGAAATCCATTGCCACATTTTCTGTTTGTTAATTTTCTTGACGTTTCGTGCTTACAATTATTGGGTTTTGGTTTAATCTGAGTTATCTGAGTTCCAAACGTCTGCTCTAACCTTAGATGGTTGGCACGATAAGCTCATCTCTGCCTGGATTTTTTCAGATATACGTGTGGAATAGGTGGCAAGAACTCTTTGCTGTTAAGCCATTAAGGTCCCAGTTGGCATTCGTGCATTTCAAAATAGCAATCTGCCACATGCAGTTCAGCCCGGCCTCTTTTATTCGGGCCTGAAAATGGGTCCTTTCCTATTTAAAAGTACCAACCAGGTCAATGCTGAACCGGCCAAGCCGCACAGTATGTTTGGTATGTGTTTGGTAACGATTCCATTTTAAGAGACTACTAGTTCTTATGCAAAACTATTTTTTAGTGTTTTTGTGTTAAAAGACCGCGTTCTTTCCCTGGAAATGGGTGTTTGATAAATCCGTTCTAAAAATATTTACAGAACACTATTAGAATAAGTTGGTGTTTGATAAAATTCGTTATAAGGTTTCAATCGGCGTCAATTTTCTAACTTTCCGTCTTTATTCTTTGGTAAATACATCTTTTTGATGTTCTGCAAAAGGTGTTATTCAGACAACTTTTTCGACCGGTATGCTCTTAAAGAACAGAAAAACAAACTGTTTTAACAAATGCCTTTAACCCGTTCTTCCATTCGAAAGAACATAAGAACGCTAAAAAACGTTTTCTAAGAATGTTACCAGACTCACTTGCATGTCCTCCTTGTCTGAGTACGCTTCAACTTGTCATTAGGGACATAGCCAGGATTCAACATCGAAGAAGATTGTAATGATTTTTCTATTAAAAATTTTCTCTAGTAAAGGGCTAAGTGCTAATATTTCACACATAGAAGGAGGGCCGAGTGACAAAAGAAGAAAGAGAAAAAGGAGCCAAAGGGGGTATTTATAAGAAATTTTAAAAATTTAGGGGGTAGGGGATGGGTGCTTGGAAAGCTCTGCCCTCATTAGTCAAATTATATATACCACTCACGAGAGTCAAACACTTGTATTCTTCACTAAGATGTTTTAGTCATTGCCAATTGAGTCAATCCTTTGGTGGTAGCATGACGGCATTTTTGTATTCTCTATTCCCAATGGCCGCTATGAAAATAAAAATGGAAAATCAAAATAATATTCTTTTAAGGAAAAACTTCTAATTTGAAATCTTGCGAACTGCCGTGACCCTTTTTTAATCAAAACAAGGTTTGAGTTTGTATTTTTAACCCTAGGGTGGGTTAGAATTGATAAATACAAATTTTGGTTCGGGATTGGGTCAATTAGGGTTGAGACTAACTTTTTAATGATTTATAGTAAATGAGATGACTAATGAAGGAGAGACCAAAAAAAATATGGTACCTGCATGTGATGAACTATTTTCAGCAAGGGTAGGTAGAAGATGGGTGAAGGAATTTTTCCTTCACCCCCTAATAAGTTGGATATAGGAAAGTATTAAATGTGGGCAATTAAGTTATTTTATTGTCTAAAGAGCATTTAGGTCATCTGACACTTCACTTAACAGCAGAATTTAACTGTAGGTAATTTGTAATTATGCATGAGTGTCATGTAATTTTGGAGATAATAGCTGATGGTCAAGAGTTTCACCCTAAAAATAGCAGATGGTGTATAATTTGCTCTATTTTTTTTATCAATGCAAAATTAATCATCCCAACCAATACCTTCACTCCTAGTGTAACAGAAGACTGTTTGCCATTAGTGTGAATCTAAACTCAAATGTGTCCAAGGGCAACCACCCAAAACAAAAGATGCTCTGCCCAAATCAGTGGTCATAATATCCTAATCAAATCGCATAATGTATAAAGATACACCCCTTTACACGGCAGATTTAGATTGCCTTGGTTTTTTTTCTTTCTTCCAGTTTAAACTGTCTTTAGTATTTATAGTGTAGGACAATGTGAAGTTTATTATTATTTGAGTGTTCTAATTTTCTGTGAATCAATAATGAAACTAGAAGGAGAACACTCCAACCAGAATTGGATTTATTCTGTTCATATTCCCGGCTTGTATACATGGACAATGGATTTTTGTTTAGATCACCTTGTGGGGGCTAATGATATAATTGTAAAGATGTCACAAGTTATATTTTCAAGTATTTAATTATTAGGGTGATTTCTATAATCATACTTTGTAATGATTATAGAATCTCTAGAAATTTTTATTGTACTTGATAATTGTAAATTCTTAATTGTTATGTGGTGATACTAAGGATGGGTTGATGACCCATCATCTCAAACTAAAACCTAAAGAACTCAATATAGAAGATAGAAGATAAAATTCTAGTCAATTCTTTCACACATTTTCAGCTGCAGCCACACAAAAATATGATAGATTTCTTTCCATCAAGTGAACCTATCCATGAATATGGTGACAGATGATAGATTGTATTAAGTAATCATATTTCGAATGATTGAACTAATTTCACAATCATATAAAGTAATGATTACAACAATTTTAATTCAAAATGTGATATGGGCAATGTGATGATCCTTACATTTATATCTAGGGTTTATATTAGAACTTCAATTGTATCATTGCCTTCCAACATATATAATGCTGGTGAATCGTTGCTATGTACAAAGGTGTAGAGTATCATTGGTAGAAAGGACCATATATGTGGAGATTGAAACGATTTTCTTGCTTGATTTATTTAATACAACAATAAATGATGATGGGCAATGGGATGATCTCTTACATTTATATCTAGGGTTCCTATTATTAGAACTTCAATGTGCATTTACCCTAATGCCTTCCAAACATATATAAGCTAAAAAAGACAAACACATAGCAAGACACAAGGTCACCGAACCAAGGAGCGGCAAATGACCAAAGGTGTAGAGTATCAAAGAGAAAGGACCAACAGATAAGGGTTGGGTCAAGCCCAAAATGGATCACGTCCACAAAACCCAGAACAAACAACACCCACAAGGGGGACACAACACCCACAAGGGGGACAACAAAACGCCGCAAGGGCGGACAAAAACTCCTATTGTGAATGGTAGCAACGAAAGTGGGAGAAGGTTTGAACCCCCATCGGCATAGGCGAGTCAAGCTCGACACACGAAGAACTGTACCAGTGTTGGAGTGTGTGTACCAAAGAAATGCGCAACCAAAGGAGTTGTTATGTGAAGACCGCAACGAAAACTACAAAAACAAACAAACAAAAGGAAACCTCGGAAAGCCAGACGGAAAGATAAAAAACACAAGCAAAAGAAAAAAAAAAAAAGGAGAGGGAGGTAGGGAACCGAAAAAAAAAAAAGAAAGAAAAAAGAGGAGAGAACGGCGCGCAGACCGGGGAGAGACAAAGAAACGGAGAGGAGAAGCGGGGAGAGAGGAGGGCAAACCGCACGGGAGAGGGCGGAGAGAGGGAGGAGAAGCGAAGAGGGGTGGGGGTGGTGAAGAGAAGGTAAAACAAGAGGCGGAGAGAGGAGACAAGTGAGTCTCATTGCGAAACAGAGAAAGAGAAAACCACGAAGGCAGAGCGAGCAGAGGAGGGAGGGGAAGAAGGTGGGAAGAGGAGGAAGGTGGAAGAGGGGGGCGGATGCGAGTTTCGCCCTAATGGGCAGAAGATCGAGACGTCTGCTAAACTACGCGGCCAAAAAACTTTGCTTGTGTGGAAGCTTTTGGCAGCAAGTTAGTTGAATCGCACCCAAATGATTACTTTCTTTCAGATTGTAAAAGTCCTCTGTCCTTTATTTTGAAACTATACTGTAGACAATGCTTTGGCAAAACAACTGAACAGGTTAGCAATCAGGTGATCAAGAACACTGCAGGCTTCGTTGGTTCTTATTATGGTAATGAAAATGAACCATCTAACCCTAAGAGTGCTGTACGTGTTCTGATCAGTTCAAGCTTTTATGGAACCTTTCATCGTTAAGGACTTAATGGTACTAATCATCATCTGGATTTCCAGTCTGTAGTTGAAGCAATGTGTAGGGGTCACCTGGTGCAGTAACAAATATCAACATCACACAGGGCATGTGAGGCTCTATAAATGTATGGGCCGTTTATATTCCTCTTGTCTTTCTCATTATAATTTGCTATCTCAACTGTTCATTTACTCCAATTTTTTTTCTTTCTTTTCTTTTCACAACAGGGTTTGATAAATCTAAGAGGGGAACTGTTGCATTCTTCAGACGAGCGAACAAAAGCTTCAGAGAGCCATACTTGTTACTGGCCAGGTGATGTTCGTACTACACAGACTGTACAAAAAGCTTTGAAATGAAGAAAACCCATAAAAGTATTTTTACTTTTTTGTCTGCATGTGTTTCATATTTATTGATAAGAAAAGAACAAGAGAAACAGAAAGATAAATTCATGCAAGATTTTTCACTGTGGAAGGGAAATCTCTGGATAAGATTTGGTTTCCCATATTCAAACCCTTCCCTACTCAAAGTACTGTGCCATCCCCGACCGATTGGTGTTTTCAGTTTTTACCTTTTTCAACTTTCCCTCAAGAGAGATGAACCAAACAAATTAGTCACTGCATAATTGAGGTTCTTTGGTAGTTTAGAGTGACTTTGGTGCCAAAGGTTGTTGCTTCTCGCAGTTTTACCATAATAATTTTTACTGAGAGATTGTTTCGATGTTTTGACCTAAGAGCTACAACGGTGTGGTGTACCAACCGAAATATAAAACACAAGAAATTGATTCAACTGATTGGCACATAAGCATGTGAACCAACTCAACTCACCAGTATAAGCCATGATTAATTAGTAAATATAATCAGCCTCAAATGATTGATTTCATAATTTATTATACCTTCATATAAGCTTCAATGCATGCATGTGTACTATGTGCTTGACTAGGGCAATTATTGGGTATATTTTTTAAGGTTCGTCGGTACATGTGTAATCTTGTAATTAAATACACAAATTCGATGCATATGCATATATACAGATATACTAGTTAACTCCTCAATCCAACTTCAGGTTCAAGCATACAGAGAGAGAGAGAGAGAGAGAGAGAGAGAGAGAGAGAGAGAGAGAGAGAGAGAGAGAGAGAGATTGGTGCCTTAATGTCTGAGAGGTGTTCGTATAATGGCAGAGAATAAGGATCGGACATTTTTGTGTAAGAGGTGTTACTGACAATAGTGAAAAGTTAGGAGAGGAGTAATGGGGAAGAGAAAGGTGAAGGTCACATTGCATGTTGGATATGCAATTAATAATTCTTTTGATGCACGAATCTTCATCAGTCCTTCACATGACAGATCAATCCCTTTATGAATCTTATAAGATTAGAGAACTGTAACCTACTGTTTCAGATAATGACAAGATAGAAGACAGTGGAACTGAGGTTCACAGGCAATAAGATTTAAACAGAAGAAGAAGAAGCAGCAGCTGTAGGAGCTAACAGAACAAAGTCAACAAATTTACAGTGCCATGCATCAGTTTTCAGTTCTAATAAACATGATATCAATAAGTGTCAAGACAAAGGGAGAGAACACTTGTAATCTTATATTAGGTGGATCAACTGTGACAAAATTTTCCAGTGTTAAAGCTAATGCTTGATTTAATCCAATAATAAAGACTGACAGTTGGGTAGAACTGTCTTAAACTGAAAATCTTGAAGTACTTTAATATGAGATTCCTGAATTCAAGGCCTAAACCGTAGGTCATCAGCTTTGACAAATATTCTGAATGAGAATCACTATATAATCTACACAAACCTAAGATATAGCCAGACAAATCCTACTTAGATAATCGCTCTCTCTCTCTCTCTCTCTCTCTCTCTCTCTCTCCCCCCCCCCCCTCCCTCAATTAAAATAAAATTTCCTCTTTCATTTTGAAAATAAACAAACCAACTAGCTAGAATTGAATGCATTCCAAGAGAAATGGGGAAAAAGAAAGAAAGAAAGAAGTAGAATTCCAGAATTGCACCATCTTCACATGTCACACACAGAAAAACTTCTATTGATAAATCACCTCTTAGAAAATGATAATACACACTGTAACAGACCATGTTGGTACCAGAGATGACCTTAAAAACCCATATATATCTCACACTCAACACTCACAGAAACTCATTAATATGACCCTAATAAGCCAAACAAACTAGCATTACCACATAAATCGAGCTAGCGAATTAAGAACAGTCCGTATCTGAGAATTATATATAAATTGAAAGCTAGCTAGCCTTCACAAATCACAAGATCATACACTACCATAACATACCATGAGTGACAGCAGAACACTAGCTAATTAAGTGCTTCTGTGTTTCGAAAGATGGCAATTTGATCCACACTTTGTCTCTTCAATTTTCATGAATATCTCCAGAAGAGTTATCAGGCCATGGAGGAGGAGGGTATGGAAGAGGTAAACCTGAAGCTTGATAAAAAGAACTTCTTCCATCACCTACCCTTCTACCAAAATCTGCAGATGACCTGTGGTGAAGAGGTATCGGGGCGGTTGTTGCAGGGATATCACTGCAGGCATAGCGGATCAGATCAGCATTAGCAGCATCTAATTCCTTCTGAAGCCTCTGAACTTGATTTTGTAGGACTGAGATAGCCCCAACACAGCCATAAACAGGATCCTTCATTCGTGCTTCAGCTTCATAGGCTAGGGAATTCACTGCATCTTCTCTCTGATGAGGGGGAAGCTCGTTGAGTAGCTTTGTTACGTTGCTCGCACCAAAGATCTTGTGTACGTTCGCGAATTTCTGTGGTTCTTCTGGAGGAAAATATGGTGCAAAGACGCAACCAGGCATGCATTTCCTCCTCAAGAACTTGCAGGCTGCACAGGGTGACCCAGAAGAGCTTGATGAAGCCATCTTTGGTACTGCTGTAAACAAGATAAATAAACCATTAAACGAATCAACCATGCTAGCTCTAGCTAGCAAGAACAACTACTTTAGCTTTTATTTTCTTTCTACTAAAGCCTGCAGATTTCATGTAAAAAAATAAATTATAGAGTTCAGCTACACCGCCAACACAAGACTTTCTTTTCATTATCTTTTTCAGATCTTTCCTGAAAGCAGCTTTGGAAAAATTTAGGCTTAACATTTTCCCCAGCGGTTTGAGACACCAGTACATGAATTCCTGTACTGTTTTTGAAAATTCTTGATTCTTTTTCCCCTTTTCTCTACGTATATGCACACTAGCCATTGAAGGTTGGCCAATGATATTATCTTTCCACTGTGACATCTATCTTCTCTGAATTTAGGGCTAACTTCTTTCTCTCTGAGACTCCTTCATTTCATGGAATTCAGTTGCACAATCTGTGATGTATGGTAACTAGATCCTTGTGCAATCAGTTAAACAACATGGGATCTAGTTGATGGAGAGGATATTATTAATTTTCGTTTCTTTTTTTTTTTTTTTTTTTTTTTTTTTTTAACCTCAGACCTGCTTTAAGATGAAATGAACACCTTGTTATGCTACCTGTAAACATCAAATCCGGAGAAACCCTAAACCAGAGCCTGAAAGCCTAGGTCATGCTGTATTGCTATTCACCCAACCACTCCCCCCAAAAAGAAAAAGAAGAAAAGAAATAGTCAAAAAGGGCATCTGCATGTGTGCTTACCTGTTTTTGATATAGGCTTCTTGATCAGAATTAAGAGAATAAGGATAAGGTATTACCCTCGTCCCTGTGTGAGCTCTTTCAATACCTGTTATTTGATTCTTGCCTGATCAGGGGAACTGTTGACATTGAATGATAACAGTTTAAGATGTAATTCATTACTGAAATTGAGTCTTGAAGGAGGAAACCCTAATTGGAGAAGGAAAGCCGGAAACTTTCAGTAGCTAAAAGGAAGGAAGCTAGGGCTGGGGGAGAAGGCAAAGAGCATTTAGTGTATGGAGAATGAAAGAGAAAGGACAAGGGTTAAATAAATTGAGAGTGGAAGGTATAAAAAGAATGACTATGACAGTGTTCTTATTTTATCAGGTCCCCATGCGATGTCATCAATGTTCCCCTTCTAGTCTTCTCTCTTTTCCCTCACTTATTGACCTTTAAACCTCATTATATAAATTCAAACAACAACCCTAATCCTGTTAAGATAAAATCAAGTAAAAGAGGGAAAGGATTATCTTAAATGGTATCTATTAATAGTAGAATCATTTCAAACACCAATAAAAAGCCGCAGTTGCATCTGGTATTCAGTATATTTTATGCAGTTAAGCAGCAGCTTTCCATCCATGCTACAAACTGAACTTTTACCATAAGACTATGGTTCTGGGTTTGGCTTGAAATAACTATATCTATTTGCTATTTGTTGAAAAACTACAACCAGTAAGAAAATGCCTTAGCCCTAAAATAGTGATTTTTTTAATTCTGGAATAGTCCTGCGTTAGTGCATAGGAGAGGTTCTGTTAGATGGTGTAGGTGTCTATGAACTAAAAACATTCTTGGTAGCTACAAAAATAAAATACTGCTTAAAGAGAATAACATATTTTTCAGTTCTCTCTGGTTTCATTAACTTCTGCATCAAGAGGGATTTATTATATGTACAGAGTTCATAGAGACATCAGTTGCACCATAGCATAGATACTTTTCTTTTTACAGATTTGGGTGAATTATAGAAGTACAAAAATACCTGAAACTTACTTCCAGGGATAGGATAGGTGAGACTCAAATAATACAGTTGAACTGATGGTGACCATGTCGGCTACTGGAACTGAAAATTTTATGTGGAAAATTTTCGACTAGTTGCTTTCACTTGGATGTATATATCTATAGGTAGCAATCTTATTAATTAGGTTTGGTAGGTATCTTGACAACTTTTTGAGGTGCTTAACATAGTCTAATAATCACTTTTTTTTTTTCTGGGTTTGAAGATCATCTGATGATAAACAACATTGGAGATGAGTTATTCTTTGCACACCTATTAAATTAAATTGATGGTCAAGGCAGTTTTTGTTTTAGCTAATAGACATTATTAATTAGATCATAATAGGTGCTCGGAATTTCTTATTTATAAGTTAATGGATGTGAACAAGGAATGGTAGGTCCATTGCCCTTGAAATACCAAACTGAATGATCAGCTAGCTAACATCTTCCAATATTTGTAACTTTCTACTCACCATGTCACTCTTTTTTTCTTTTTTTTGGTAGATGTCACTCTAAGTTCTAAAATTTATATATCTTCCCCTTTTAATGAAAAACAAGAACCAAAAACTCAATGCCTATATCCTCTTTGTTTGTTCCTTTAATGTCACTTTATTGGAAAAAAAAAAAAGTTGCAGAAATTAATAAATTCAAGAATCATTTTTTACATGACTAGAAAAATTCAATAGACATACGATAATGGTTTCAGCCAGCCTTGAATACATTGAATCGATCTAATCTTCCAGTTGGTTTAATCTCATGTCAAAATTTTCTTTTGATAAGAAGACCACTTCAAGTTAACTGATGGAGTAGAAGTTAGAGAGACCTTCAACCATGAAATTGACTCATTGGTAGTCTCATAACAGGATGTATTATTGCATTCTTCAAATGTTGCATTATCCAAAGCATGTACTTTATGTCTTAGTGCATGATAATATAAACAGCAAGAAAGATAAAAACTAAAGCAAAGTAAAGATGACATAGATTCTTATATTCGAGCATGGCATGATAAACAAAATACAATGAAGATCTCTCAAGAGTCAAGAACACCCAAAGATTATAGCAAGACTTCTCTCAAGAAACATAGCCTGGAAAACTAAGTGTTTGTGTGTGCTGCGGGCATTGTGAAAGGCAAAAAGGATAATGTAATTAAATCTTAAATGAGAGATGAAAAAGCACACTGTTCATCTGCTCTAAACTACAGAACTGATACATCCCAGTCCTGGAAATACTTCTCATTGGACCCAAAAATCTGAAACATCTTGTTTTTTGAGAAGGTGCATGGCCGGAGAACAAGGTGAAGGGGTTTGCAAGCAATGATAGGGTGTCGTTTGGCTTCGGTGTTGT
This sequence comes from Hakea prostrata, assembly GCF_041222555.1. NCBI lineage: Eukaryota > Viridiplantae > Streptophyta > Magnoliopsida > Proteales > Proteaceae > Hakea > Hakea prostrata. Next base: position 14,145,894 of record NC_142607.1, read on the forward strand.
GCAATTAATGTGCAGCATTGAGCTGCAAATAGTGAGGATCAATCCTGGTGGTCGAGATTGAATCTCGACCATCCGTTTTGGATTTTTTTTTAGAACTACACCACTGAAACCCAAAAACAAAAAAGAACAAATAAAATAGGTGGTCCAAATTCGATCTCGACCGTAGAAACAGTTCAATCAGCACTGAAGCACGACCCATAGGGGTGAGGAGGGGTCAGTCTGGTATATATTGAGAGACAACAGTCGTTATCTAGATCATTTTATCAAGCTTTTGTTCGTCTTACAGAATATGTCTTATATGTTCTGCAAAAGCCACTCTTCAAACCAACTTTCTCACATCTTTGTGCTTTAAGATGACAAGTCATTTTAACAAACACCTGCCATCCATTCTTTGTATCCACCCTTTACCCATATAGGCTTGTGTATATATTACATATGCAATATATTATATGATACACTTTATGAAACACTCACTACAAAAGAAAGAAAAGCAAACCTATACAATTTAGGAATTGCTTAGGCAGATCATAGGACGGAGGAATTGCCTTTTGGTTCACATGAACCATGAGGCCCACCATATCTCGAGTTGACAATTATAATTAAAATGCATTCTCCACTTTTTCCTAATAACAATTATATATGAATGGTACATTAATGTTAACCTAAATCATGTGTATCTAAACCACTCAAATCATACATACTATACTCTCAATGGTTCTAAAATACATTCTATAAAGAAAAGTTCATCACATGATATCAATCATGATATTAAGAAATATTTTTTATAAGGACCCACATATTTATAAAGGAGAAAACATTGACACAAACCCCATATATCAAAACATAAAGAAGTGTTAAGAAAAGCATCTCCACATTAATGGTGCTGAGATATTTTTCCTATTATGGAAAAAGAATAAATAATTATGTGAGCATCCATAGCAAAAGGCCAAGGGAATGAATCTAACTCACAAGTCACAAATCTTATTCTTGCAAAAGTAGGGTTCTTATGGGCAAAATGATTAGACATAATTTATGTTTTCTAATATCAATTTAAAGGTACATGAATCTACTTTGCACAATCTAAGTGTGATATACATATATGTATGTTGATCACTATCTGATAATGCGTATAATTCCCTTATCATTACAAAACTATATCTAACAAGTATCATATAGAAATAGTTTTCTCATTCTCCTCTTCCTTTTAACTTGATTATAATCATAGCATGGTATGGTGTGGTATGGTGTGGCATGATAGCTTAAGATCGTTGAGATAATTAGATGCAGAAGCATACACCTCCAACATATATAATTAGAAGACAGTTTTTTAATGAAATTATGTAATTAATTTATACTTAAGTGGTAACTTTAAGTAGAGTTCTCTTTCTCTGGCCTTTCAACTAGGTGTACTATCTACCTGCTGCCTACTTGAGTTCTTAAAGCTCTCCATAGTAGAATAGATTGTATTCCAAAGTGATCATGCAAGATGGATTAACATAATCTAGATTGGGTATTCCTCCAATGATAAGAAAAATGCTTGCAATCATGATCCACAATCCTTGCTTTTGTTTGTTAAATAACATTCTTCTGAAACTCTATTTTATTTAATAACAGGTTAGGTTAGAGATACAAGAGTTCCATCTTTATTTTAATCCCTGGTTTTTTGTTATATAACATTCTTCTGAAACTCTATTTTATTTAATAACAGGTTAGGGTTAGAGATACAAGAGTTCCATCTTTATTTTAATCCTGGTTGTTACTGTTAAAATATTAATAAAATATTCCACATAAGATGGGCTTCATTGATTGTGTTACACTCTGATTTGCTTTTCTTATTGGTCTGATATGGGTAATATATAGGTATTAAAACTTTTATATGGATTGGCTAGTGTGGGCCGGCTGATAAGGATTGTTAGATCTTGATGGACGATCTAAGGGGCTTGCCTATATAAAGGATGCTAGGTCCCTCCTCTAAACCCTAATTTTGATCACATTATTCTCTACGTTAGTTCAAAGAGGTTATTCTATCAAGCCAGTGAATAGGGAGGAGTATAGAGGAAAAGATATAGCATTAAGTTGATCGTAGAATCAACTTCAAGTTCGTTCAAAGTGAGAGACTAAAGAAAAGATTATGATGTGCCTCGTCTCCAATGGATCCTAAAGAAGGTATGTTCATCATCATCTTTTACAATTATTGTACTAAGTGTTTTTAATCGATCTATATGATCTTGGATAGAAATACTATTTCAATTATGACTATATATTGCTTCTTCTTCCTCTATAGTCAAACCATTATAGTGCTCCACTATGGGTATAGTATTTTATGGTGAAGCAAGATAAGTCATAGTCTTTTATGGTGAAGCACGTAACTTATCTCGTATGTATATGTTTTTTCCTGTTGATGGCATTGGATGGCCAAAAAGGAGGTAGCGCATTTCTTTAACAATAAGAGGGCGGAGAGTAACAATCTATGAGTACGTGCTGCGATTTCTTGATCAGTTGGGATCCAGGTGTGCTTCTCTGATCTTTTCTACCTTATCAAAGCACTGAAGTGGATTTTCTTCTTAAATAACTGGTAAAAAAGTACAGAGAAAACATAGTCATCTAGTCAGAGGATATGTATCTTCAATCATATAATTTTATGGCTGACTTTGAATGATCATAAGGGCACAGTGAGTAGAAGTGAATTTCTAGGGTTCTATCTACTAGTTATTTTGGTGAATTGCACCTATTTAAACTCTTTTAACTTATTATGGTCAATTCTTCATTGGGCCCACTTAAGCCCAGGATAAAAAAAAAAGAAGCCTTGTGGGTATCCTTTTCTCAGAGGTAAAAGGTACACATTAAAGGGCCCAAAGGGGAGAGAGGAAGGGAAAATCAAGGGGCGGGAAACAGAAAACATCATTCTGCTCCCCATGAGACATGAGACATGAGACATGAGACATGAGACATGAGAGATACAAGATTAATGTGGTTTTTCTCAACCACACAGAAGCCTAGCGAGCCCTATGGGGGGAAGGTAGCTAGCTATAGCTAGTCTTTTTCAGAAAGCCATCAAATGGACCATGATCACTCACATCCACATCCACATCCACATCCATATCCATATCCATTCCCCCAATACATCCCATGGTGATTTCCACGTACTGCAATTTTACAGGTTTTATTGTACGCAACAACACAAACCAACTGATTACCCAAAAGAAAAAAACACAACACAAAGCAAATGGATCTAGAAGACTAGAATTGCCAAGGCAAAATCAGATTTAACATTGAGGAGAGCCAGCATTTAACATTGATGAAGACCAACTACTGATATTTTACATAAAATATAATAATTTTTCTCCTTATTGTCTTTATTTATAAAATTTTCTTTAATTAAAGGACCACATAATAGTATTTCACACAGAGCGAAAGTAAAAATTTAGAAAACTCTATAAACAAGGGGGTGGCATTCTGGAGTGTGGATCATCTCTCCTGACGGAGTTACAACCACATATTATGTGGGTCTTACAAATAAAAAATAATAAAACACTAAAAAAAATTCCATTACCCTAACCCTATGGTAGTCAACAGTCGTTTAGGAAGCATACAGTGTTCCCTATCGAGAGAGACGATCTAGACTCGGCCTTCTCCCCCCCCCTCCCGTCCTTGCTCCCCTCATGGGGGACTAAAATGACTTACAAAATTTCTACAATTAAAGGATCTAAGTAGTGATAATATTTCAAAAAAAAAAACCATTTATCAAATTTTTTTTTGTACAAAGGGGCTTATTTAAGTTGGGGATAGGGGTATTAGTATGCCTCAGCGAGAGTCAAACCCGCAACCTCTTCACTAAGAGATGTTGGTCTTACAACCAAAAAATAACAAAACATTAAGAAAAAACACATTATCTTTACTATAAAAAACTTCATCTAATCGAAATCAAGTACTAAAATTTCACACATGAAAATGGAGTTAAAAGGGTAAATTTCATCATAAAAATCAAAAAGATGAGGGGGGAGGGGGACTTTACTATAAGATTGGGTTAATATTAATCGAAATCAAGTCCTAAAATATCATATATATGAAAAGTGGGTAAAGGAAAATATATAAATATATATAAATACAGACGGAAAGGGGACTTGGGGGCAAATACTAATATATATATTTTTTGTCAACAAATACTAGTATTTCACACAGAAAAAGATAGCTAGGAGTGAAATTTTAAAAAATTAGAAAAGAAAAAGAGAAGATTGTCTAAGGGGGAAGCATGGCCCCCTTGGCCCTGGGGTAGCTCTGCCGATGTGGGTCGGGATCCTTTATCTCCAAAGGTAGTTAGTCTCTTATGTAAAGACAATAAATCGAAGGAAATCTTGAATTCGAAAATCAAAACTCCATTCTTTCACCTTCAATTCCCATTCCCATCCATTGGGCTTATGGGCCCCAAACTTTTCGACTGGTTTGATGGTGATGAAAAAGGAAAAAGATTAACGTTAAAAAAGCCCATAATTGGGATTCAATAATATTTCATCCAACCCAATTCAGATCTCAGATCAAATCAAGATCGAGACTCCTAAAAGCAAAGAACGCGTTTTAACCAGAAAAACCCCACAGAACACGCGTTTTAAACAAATCATCTTTTGACTTTTGGTTTCTAAAACATGTCAGTTAAGAGATTAAACGAACTTAACAGAAAAGATCAAAAAGGTCCAAGATCTTATTCACAAGCACGATACCCAGAAAGGAAAGAAAAAAAAACAGAGAAAGAATCACCAATCAATCGTCTTCACCTTAATGAAGCCATGCCTTAACTGCTCCTTTGTCTGCGCTCCTTAAACAACTTAAACAGTCTTGAAACTAAATTAGGGTTTAAAATGTGGACCCCACACGTTTTTTCACATAGAAAATAGGTTTTCAAAAATCATTCGACATGACATGAACAATACCCTACATTTTGCCTATTGTTTTCAGTTCCAAAATCCAAACCCCACAAACAAAATTACCAAGAGAGTGAAAAAGATAAATGGTCAAGTGGGTAATTCTCACCTGTGAAGGTTAGAGTTTGTATTACGGTATTCTCGATAGATCTTACAGTGGCAGAAGTTTCATGCACTGGATGTTATATTACTTATTAGTAAAGGAAACGAAAGTCAATGTCGGGGCTCTAAATTCGATTAAAGGGTGGACGAGAAGGAGAAGGACAAGAATAAATATAATTGTGAGGTGGGGTCGATGCCACACTCACAAACACATAACAAACCTAGACTCTATGAAAGTTTCTTTAAGTCGTAGGAAGCAGCTTGACACCTTCATGTGAAACGACTGGGTTGTCTTACAACGCATGATGCCATTTTATTTTACATCAGTAACATGTCTCAAGTGTTGTTGCTTGCTCAAAGAACCTTATCACTTGAATCGAACACTCATGACTGTTTTCCACGACACTCTCTTTGTAGTATTGAATTTTGTTTTTATTGCTTGACTAGTTATAATTTGAAACACTGACGAATGTCCTTAAGCATCTTACTTGTCCGAAAATTTCAGACCTATCAACTATGCCATGTGAGATAGAAAATAAATCCACCAAGATTCGGGGAACATGTCTCATAAGTTCATACTCTAACCCTCAATCAAGACTATCTTGAATCAAAATAGAGACAAGCCTTTTTTTAAGCGTGACAAAGCTAGAGGAATCTCGTCCTACTACTATATTAGGAATTAGGTTGCGGTCTAAAGTAAGAATCCTTTATTGATTAACCTCCTTTATTGATGTAACGGTTTTTTCTTATATTAAGTAAAGTAGGTTATCTTTTGACTCTAAATGATAATTTGAAAAACCCTATTCTTTATTTCCCTAACCCATAATGTATTTCACCAATTTGACTCTTCTAAAAAATTGTGAAAGTATGATTTTTTCAGTCAACTCTAAGAATCCCATAAGTTATCTTACCTTGTTTAAATTTTTTATTTTTTTATATTTTTTAATAAAGCTAAATAACTTTAAATATAAACCAACTGGGCTTTTGTGAGCTTTTTCTTATTTTGTTTATCTTTTTTGATAAGGAATTTAGAAGAGAATAATTGTGGGTCATCAAAACGATCACATGATCCAATAGTTTGGTTGGTCGAGAATGAGTGAACTTGTCCCACAAGGAATTTAATGCATGGACCCCATACACTATCCCTTCTCTGGTTTTCTTTTCTTTGGCCATTTGAGGTTTAGAATTTTCCGTTGTCTCTATTAACAAACAAATCTTATTCCCTACTTGGAGATATGGGACCCTGACGGTGGCATGGCATCACCATGGGCCCACTACTTCTGAACCTAGGTTTGCTTCTCTACCCTCAAGATTAGAGGATACCACCACTTTAACTTATTGCAATATATACTGACAATGATTTATTCTACCAGTATTTGTGGGCTCTCCTTCTAATGTGTGAGAAAAGTGACATCAGGCAACTGTACCTATATCTGGATATTTTTTTTTCCAATAATCTAGATACTCTCCAACCAAGCAGACCATTCCCCCCATCCCACTGACCTCTGGGTTGGGTTGCTTGTGTATCACGGGCAAGCCATGTGTTAGTCAGGCCATGGGGGGGATGGCCTGGCAGAGTAGAGAGGATGTGAACTTGATTCCTGATTCCGAATTCGACTTTAGTGTTGCGCAACTAATTAGCCGCACTTGCTGTGCAATTAATACACAACACTGTGCCGCAAAAGGTCGAGATCTCGATCTTGACTGCCCATTTCTCAAAAGTGTGAAAGCACACTTTTCAAAAATGGATCTTGACTGTTCGTTGCAGGTAATTGTGTAGCACCCAAACAATTTCCTAATTCCTGAGCTTGTAGTCATGTTTGTACCTATTGATATGGACACGTCTCTGTATGAATTCTTTTTGTACAGATTTATATAATAGGAACAAGCTCATGCTTGGACTAATATCCATTGCCAAATGTGGTATGTTAAAACGGTTAAAGACCCAACTTCCCTAGGGGAGGTCTTGGGCACCCACTCGGCGGCATTAATATAAAAGCTCACCCCTTGAGGAAGTAATTCGTGGTGTGCGCAAGCTGGGATGAACCTCAGTTCCAAAAAAAAAATTTGCATTAAGATGATTAGGCCTAGAAGTAGGCCCAAGTAGCCCATTAGACCCACCAAACTCTCAAGCCCAGACGGCCCAAGCCCATGATAAAGAAAAATGTCCAAGTGAAAAAGAAATAATTGGCTTGAACATGCATGTGAGAGAGAAGAACATTTGGATTAATTTGCTAAGTCTCATAATTTCGAAACCAGAAAAGTATGCAAAGTCAGAAATGAGTTGGAGTTGAATCTTGAGCTTCATCATATGGAGAATTGGGTAGGTCAAAGGACACACTCATTTAGTTCAACCATACTCCATTTTCTTTTCCTCAATAAACAAATAAAATATTATGTTAGGTATGATATCAATCTATCCTCCTTTCGGCTGAGTAGAAGGAATGAAGCAAGGGAAAGGAAAAAAGAATTTGGATATTAGGTGGGCTTGTGATCATGATTGAATAAAGCCCACCAACATTAAAAAAAACTAACAAAAAATCCTGGCTTTGGATCCTCTACTTGGAAGGGGTCTCTCAGTGAATGTCTAATGAATTATAGGATCTAGTCATGTGAAATATTTAATCCATAAATTAAGGTAAATCTTTTGAATGTCATTCGATTTGAAATTACACAGTTATATTCTATAATTCATCGAGCACTCATTGAGAGATTTCTTCCAGAAGTAGAGGATTGTGCTATCCGCATGTCATGATGGGGGGGGTCATCTTTAGACACTGACAAGATGGATTGAATGTGGATCTCTGTAGTAAATATGTGGTGGAAGGATGTGAAGGGAATACAGTTCTCTACCCTCTGGGGTAGAGTATCTATACTTCTAAATACAAGGGGCTAACGATGTTAGCACATAATGAAGAGTGTAAATCATCCCTAGGGGTTGGATCAAAACCTACATTAGAAATAAAAGTCCAAGAGACCAAGGCTCCTAGTAATTGGGATAGAAGCCCCTATCATACAAGTTCTCATGAAAAAACATTTAAGAGTATGAATTCACATAACGGTGTTTTTAGGGTAATTTTCATTTGGGTTTTCTAAGATTTGATCCATGTCAATTTTAATCCAAAGGAAATGGAACTTTGCATTTGCCTCTCCTGTAGTGTCCAAAAACACCTTAGTTAATGATATTTTTAAATTTTCATGACTAAAATACCCTTATATATTTTTAAGCCTAGAATATAGTTGTATTTATATTTTTTCTATTATACATTCAAGGGTTCCTTAGATTTCAAGTTTACAAGATTGAGTCTATGAGAGAAGAAGATGGAAACCCTTAAAATGTGAAAAAAAGATGTTCATCTATCCCTTTTCATTCTGTTTACATTCACCAATTTGGCAACAACAATGAACTGGGGAAAAGAAACCCTAAAGAAGAAAACGAAGGGAAAGGGAGTGTGAAATGAAATGTCTTTCTTCTTTTTGGGGGAAAAAAAGTTCATGTATGTGAGATTTGATGAGTTTTCTTACGATTTATCTTTCGAATCATTAGGTGTTTGTGTTTCTTTGCCTGAGTTTGGTTTGATTTTCTTCTAGTAGTGGAAGGTGGAAGATCATCAGACAAAACTAAAAATTGTCAAATGGCTGAAAATTCTAACCCAAATAGTTTTTTATCCAACTATGTTTTAAGATTTGGATGAATTTGAAATTTGATTTTGGTGTCATCAAGTGTCCATTTATTTGTAGAAGTTTACATGGCAATGAAAATCATACTTGAAATGTTACACATGAAGCTTTTTCTGGTTCAGATGAAGGAATTGGTAGTCTCATAAAATAACTTGAAAATCTTCAAATGACACACCAATAGCCATTTTGTTTTCCCCTCTTTTTATTCTTTAGAGTTTTTTCACAGTTCTCTATTCTTGGCCAAATTGGTGAATGTAATCAGAATGAGAAAGGTATAAATGAACATATATATATATTTTTTTTTTCACGTTTTAAGGGTTTTCTATCTAGTTTCAGCCTTCTACCCAAAAATAAAATAAAAAAAATCTAGTTTCAGCCAAAGGCTCCATCATGTAAATTTAAAATTTTAAAAATCTTGAATGTAAAAAGAAAAAATTATAAATACATGGATTAAAAATACATTAGGGTGTTTTAGTCATTAATTGAGATTTTTTTAGATAACACTAGGAAACAAATGCAAAGTTCTCTTTTTTTAAAACTAAAAGTAATCTATATCAAACCTCAGTGGGTTCAGATGAAAATTACTAATGTTTTTATTATAATAAAAAATTTTCAGCACCATCCCTTGAATTACCCTCTAAATATTAATGTTTTTTTTCAGTTACTCAATTTATCAGATAACCCCTCTATTACTATCATTTCAATTAGTTTTTATTCATTTATTTTCAATATTATTCCCACATTAAAAACATTATTTATGATGCATGTCTTCCAAAGTTTATGAAGATTTATGATTGAGAGTATAGGAGAAGAAAGAAAAAAAATGTGTGGATTTGTTATTTAAGATTATTCTTGTCCTTTGAAATATTTTACTTACTTAAATCTGCACTTAAGTGTGATTTTCTAATGATAGGGATGTCTTTGATATAAATCTAATTGATAAATTGAATAATGAAGAGGGTGGCGCTGAATATTCCGTTATTACAATTATAACGATAACTGTTACGACCTAACGGCCGGTTTCCTTTTGCTTCTTCTTCATTTGGGCTTACTTTTCCTTCCGGGGGGGGGGGGGGGGGGCGGTGTCAACCGCGGGGCTTAGAAACCCACATTTGATGGGATTTTGGGGAAAGAAAAGTGGGACCCACAAACCCCCCCCCCCCCCCCACGACCAATTTTTCCCACCCCTTTCCCCCCCCCTGCAACAACACGCCTTGGTGACCGTTAACGGTTCCCGTATAACGGATCATGAAGGCGTTAAGTTACCCATAAAAAACAAGTGAAGGCGCAGCTTAACAAAGTCTGATCAGATGAACACTTGTCGACTTGAAAGCTGAACACGTGTCCTGTTTCTCCTACACTTTGCTGGGTGCGAATTTTGCGGGTAAGAAAGAAGAGCTCAAGAAGCAGAAAATTAAAGATTGAATTTTTCCTTTTCTACGAAATCATAATCGAGAAATAATTTTCCCTTTTCCGCTTCAGTCTCTGCTTCGTTTTTTTCACCTGTAAGTGTGGATCTCAACTGAAATTCCTTTCCTTCTTTCTTTCCTCTTTTATGCTTCAAGATCAGTTATAGGATTTCTTAAGTTTTGTCCTTTGTAATTATTTTCTTTTTCTGATAGATATTTGCACTGTATCGTGCTACATTTCTGATCATCTTTCTTTGTATGCTTGGATGTCAAAGTAGGAAAGTAATTAGGGTTTTGAATTCTCTAGTCAACTGTTTCGATTTGATTTTGAGCGTTATTCCTATGTTCTTGGAAGGCTCAAGATTTTGGATTTTTAGAGTGGTTGAGCTTGGTTAATGTTTTTGCTGTCAGTAGATGATTAGATTAGCAGCTGTAATGGACTGTCTATCCCTCGCTTTTATATGCAAGAGCCGGAAGTATGTGTTAGGTATCTTATTCTGTCTCTGATTGCATCACAGATTTTTTCTGAGAGGTGTCTAAATTGAAGGTCATATGACCATATGTAAGGGGAAAAGAAAAAGAACTTTGCTGAATGCACACTAAAAGAAAGTAAAATAATTGAGATATAATTGAACATTTTACCTAATAGTGGCTGAAATTAGAAACTGGAAAAGGGGTACAGTAAAGCGTCACCTAGCTCTGTCTGATGTAAAACAATATGCAACTGTTACCATAATTGTATCCGGATCTGTATTAGGATATAAAATTCTGATCAAGATATGGTCTTCAACTGCTCAGACATGACGCACCGAATTTTATTGTCTCGTTCACACATCCAGTTGAATCATGAGGTGCTATATCTTTAATAGTAACTTCAATATAAGCTCACTCTTACAAATTTAATTTAGCTAGATCAATAAGATCCATCCCTATTGGACAATGAATTTTGTTACTGGAGAAGCATAATTTCTATTCAACCAGGATGTTCAATAGGCCATTTTACCAGAATGGCCAAAAAATGGCGTATACCAGTGTTAAGGAGTTGTCCTGGAGTGTTCTAGTCTTTTCCTGGACTTAAGGTTTTGTACTTTGTAATGTGTAGAAGTTCTCTTTGTTTGTGAGTGTAGAATGAAATAGGGTTATACTCTTCATCGTCTTCCCAATAAAAATGGTGACTGTCGCTCAGCCATGGACGTAGCCTTCTGATAGGACCCTCTTCTGGTCACCCTGAATCTTCCCCAAACATTAATGGAAGCTATAACTACTAACATTCACCATTACAGAATAGTAAGGACAGCAACCAAATAAACTTCATTTCATTCAATGAACTCTGATAATCCACACCAATAGATACAACTCTGAATTCTATTTGATGAGATTCAGTTCTTGGAATTAGAAGAACAATAACTAAACTCTGTAACCAGCACACATTACATTTTCCTTCCTCACTACATGATCAGTCCCATGCCCGAGAGCTTGCCCTCTCCTAGAAAAGCTCTGTTTGCTCCCTTGCCTTTCTCCTCCTCCCCCCTTTGCCACTCCTCGCGTGCCTCCTTTTATTCCCCACTCCCCTAACAAACTCTCACTGTTAACCAATCTTTCACTGCCACGTGGAGACTCCTCTGTATGCCCCTGTTTCAGTTATGGATGCCCCCTGCTGATTGGTTTGCCCCCCTGCTCTCTGCTGATGCTGATCCCCTGCTTCGCTTCTTATTCTTCCTTTTGTAGACGTGAGTTATAAGGGGCTTATCAACTTCCTTCTTGGGAGTCAGCCATGTGAGTCTCTCTTCCTTCTTAGGAGTGAGCCATGTGAATCTCTGTCTTGCATGGTTGCAATTTCTTCTGTTTTCATGTTTCTACTGTGTTGATTTGTTAGCAAAACTAAACAATGGGATCCTGGCTGTGTGTGGCAGCCAACTAATTAGTTGATAGCTTTGCAGATCTGCCAATAAACTAAGAGAAATTAAACACAAGACGGTTTCAATTTTCAGAAATTTGTGCCAGATAATGTTTCTGTTGAATGGCTTGATTTGTGGTTGGAAAGTCTAGTGCTAATTACTCATGGAGTTCATAGAGGACATCTCTCGTGGTTGAGATTAATTTGGGGAGGGTGATCACTTAAATATGATCATCAATTGCTATTTGTAATGTCATGATTGAAGTTTGGTTGGCTTGAAGAATGTTTTAATTGATGGAAGTAGTTTTTTGTAAAACAAAATCAATTTGTAAGCATCATGTTATTTTAATTGATTCATTGACATACAAGTGAAAATGCAGGTAAGACGCTAAACTTAGTATGTTCTGGAATTATGCATGAGTTTGTAGAATACTATGATCTTATTTAACTCTGTTTTGGAAAAATATGTTCATTTGTTTCTTCATATAAATGCTAACATTTTTCTGTGCTTTTACTAATTTTATTGATGCATTTAGATTTATTGGAAATCTTGACTTATTTTTTGCATTTGTCAGAAGAGGATTCTATATTCAAAGAGAAGGTAATACAGCAGCCTGGGTAGCACTTTGAAGGAAATAAAACAGACAAATGTTTGAAGATTGCTGGAGCCCTTAATGTCATATTGCACATTTTCAATTCTCAAAGAACCATTTTTTATTAAATAGGAAATGTGATACATTGTCTATTTTATGACAACAACAATTATACTTTCCAATTGTATCGGGTTCACCCTGCAATCCTTTATTCAAGTAAGCCTATAGTATGAGGTACCCTTATGCTGCTGATATTCAGTAGTTCAACTAAAATCTATGGGTAATGCTGGCTTACTGTCGCATGGGTGATGATTGTTCATTGTGGGGGAACACAGATATTGAGAAAGCCGATTTTCAGTTTTATTTATTTAGAAGAAAACAAGTGGTGAATTGACATGGCTGGGTTAGAGGAGCTGAAAAAGAAGCTTACACCTCTTTTCAATGTTGAGGACTTCTCAGCTGGAACACCGATGGACCCTTGTGAATCTTATATGGTAAGTCCTAATCTTTCTATGTGTTTTATTTAGGAATGCAAAGTACTGGAAATCTTGGGACAAGGTTCACTCTGATACCCTTCTTCTTTTTTGAAGGTGTCAGATGGTGGGACCATTAACTTACTAAGCAGATCCTGTGGAATATACAACATCAATGAGCTTGGATTGCACAAGCGGTCATCTGGGCTTATAGACGAAATTGATGACAGTGAAAAGACATATCGATGTGCTTCACGTGAGATGCGTATATTTGGAGCCATAGGCAGTGGTGCAAGTAGCGTTGTTCAGAGAGCCATCCATATACCAACTCACAGAATTTTAGCCCTTAAGAAGATAAATATATTTGAAAAGGTTTGGCTCTTCTTGCTTTGAACATTTACTGTTTTATTTAAATGAATGATCTTTGTTGAATTTTTTTTTTCAACTAAAGGATTGTTTGTGTCTGCGGTAACATTGCCTTCGTGCGATCAAATTTCCTTTCATAGGGTTGTCTTGACACCTGCACGCATACTGATATACTTCCTGGCTAAGATAGTGTGTAGACTCTTTGAGCAGTCACTCACACCCTGTCCCTTAAGCAGGTCTAAATACATGACTCCATTCCATGATTTGACTTTTTCTGTTTGCAAAAGCCCAAGGTCAAGGAGTGGTTAAGGCCTTAAAGTCCCCCATTCACAACGTCACTTCCATTACTTATTTACTTTCATAAAGTTGGGAAGTTAATAACTCTAGCATTCAATGCTATGGGATACAACAGTAAGCTTCATGACAACTCGCCACCTTTTTTTTGAGACGAACAAAAATAAGCATTGGATAGCCAAAAAAAGGACTACCATGTTTGTGGGACATAGGGACAACATTTTGTGTTGCATTTAATGGAGAATATGCATGGTTTTGAATCTAAGGTTTAGTATATGTATTTTATAGAAGTGATTAAGCATGTACTTTAATTGGTTGTCTAGGTACTGTGTAGGGCAGATGCAGAGGACACTGCCTTCTTGCAACCTAAAATATTCAGCTACAATAACAGTCATGTTTTGGGAATATTTGACCAATCTGGAACGTGGAAGTATTTTCTTTACTAGAATAGGACATGTTCAACAAGTGGTATGGAGTGTTATTTCCTGGTGAATGGTCTGCGTCTGCCACTGATGTAACCAAGTACTATGCGACCATTCAATTAGGGATCATTGTTATTGATCACCATCCAAAATTTAGTCCCATTATGCTCTTCTCCACTGGTACCCTGTGTTGACATGGGAATGCTGTTGAACTAACTCACTATCTAATGGACTGTAGCTTGTTTATTTATTTAAACAACATTACTTTCTATGATTTCACTGCCAAAAAAACATGAAAGACATTCTGCTTGAATTGATTTCTCAGAATTGTGGAGAACATCACAAAATGGAACTACCACTGTTATTGCCCTTATAAGTCAGCTTTCTGGAAGTCATTGCATCCAGTTGTACTACCAAACAGTGAGCTAACACTTGCTGTATTTCTCCCAAATACGTTATAAAAGGGCGAACCCAGTGCCGAAGGCTTCTGCACAAGTAGAGTCCCCACGCACTCCGCCGGGGGGGGGGGCGCAATTTTTGTATGCGGCCTTACCCTGATTCCAGAGAGGCTGTTTTGAGGACTTGAACATGTGATCAAGCATTTAGCAAGGAAGCACTAGACTAATGCACCAAGCATGACCTTAAATTCTAAACAATATAGTTGCATTTTGATGACGCAGGAGTGCTTGTGGAACCTTTTCTTTTCACAGAATTTCTGTTATGATCAACCTCCTTATAAAAGAGTTAAGTATGTCACTAAATTTCTTTTTCTTGTGTCCAATGGTAAAGTCGGTATGTTTCCATCTGCCTTTACTGGCTAATACTTTGGATGACTTCCATAGTGTAATTCTTCAATTATCTCTAGGATGACCTTCTAAAGTCAACATGAATGGGCTTGGAAGATGAAATCCATCTCCCTCATGGCTTTACAGTACCTGAGCATTCGTTGTGTGTTGGAATTTTGAAGTATATAGAGCATCTTGGTGTGTGAAGCTCCTGATTCCTGCAGGATTTGGGAGGGACAAATGTTCACTGCCCTATGTATCCGCTGCTTTGCAGGAGAGGCTTTTTCGAAATTTTAAACATACAATCAACAAGCTGCAATAGCACAACTTAACCATGCACCAGGCCTGCGCACTATATTACAAATAGTTTTCAGGATAAGAAACTTAAATGGAATAAGTTTTTATAATCTACAGTTGTAATTATCTTCCTTGTATTGCATCTGCACATTGAAATTGCACTGGCCAAGTTTTCTTCTGGGGTACATGCAGACTAACTTGTGCCTAACTTGGCTTGAGAGGGAATAGAATTCAAGAATTTGAATATGAAAATTTGATGAAGATGCTAACTATTGTTTTCTCTTGCCTTATTCTTTTCTTTTCTCTAATTCTTCTTCTTCTTCTTCTTCTTTTTTTTTTGGGTGGGTGCATTCAAGGATAAAAGGCAGCAGCTTCTTAATGAGATACGGACATTATGTGAGGCACCTTGTTACCAGGGTTTAGTGGAATTCCATGGAGCATTTTATACCCCAGATTCAGGACAAATTAGCATAGCTTTGGAGTACATGGATGGAGGTTCCCTGGCGGATGTTTTGAGAGTGAAAAAATGTATACCAGAACCAGTTCTTTCAGCTATGGTCCAAAAACTCCTACAAGTAAGCATCATATCTTATTTTAGCCCATGCTTTCCCTTTAGCCTGGCTTGATTTTGTTGCATGAAATATTTCTTCCATATGTGCTTATATTTTATTTTTGGGTCATTTGTCAAGGGACTGAGCTACTTACATGGAGCACGACATTTGGTTCACAGAGACATTAAGCCTGCAAACTTGCTTATAAATCTCAAGGGGGAGCCAAAGATTACTGACTTTGGCATAAGTGCTGGTTTGGAGAACTCGGTGGCAATGGTCAGTGATTTGTGGTGCTATATTTATGTATTCTTAGACATATATTTCTCCATAACTTGATATTCTTATATTTGATTTTGTTTTCTAGGAGAGTCCTTTTTTTTCCCTTTTTTTTTCATGGCTGATGTTTCTGCCATGTTGATATGAAGACCAAAGTATCAGAGATTTGGCTAACATGGTTGGATGTGGTTCACCAGTGTGCTACTTTCGTTGGAACTGTTACATATATGTCCCCTGAGAGAATTCGAAATGAGAGCTACTCATATCCAGCTGACATTTGGAGCCTTGGACTATCTTTATTTGAATGTGGTACCGGCGAATTCCCATATACTGCTAATGAAGGACCTGTTAATCTTATGTTACAGGTGAATTACCTTTAATTAATTATCTGAATAGTTTCTTCATTCAATTTTAGTTTACATTATGAATTCATGCTTATCTTGGAACTCTTTGGCTACAAAATTCTAATCAAGGGGTGAAAACATATCCAATCTTCTTCAACCTAGATAGATAGGAAGGCTCTTACCATGGGTGGCCTCGATGCATTCGGTTCTGGACATCTGGTAACCTGCAATGATGTTCTTCTGTTGTCTACATCGAATCTTCAAGCTGATATGGGAATGACCTGTGTCTACATGGACTGAAATGGATTCAGCATTTGCCACTGTTGAGCCAGAGAAACCCAGTCAGATCTTCTATACATAATCCAGACAATCAGGACATTTTGAATCTGCATCATTGTCTTTATGTTCATGCTTGCATGTTAATAGAGAATTCTTTTTGTGGATTTTTTTTTTTTTTTTTGGGGGGGGGGGGGTTGTTTGAGTTGGTTGCACGTCGCATGTGCCTGTGCATGCTTCCAAGTCCCAGTTGAGAATTAGGGTCTGATAAGCCTCTAATATCTCAAGTGTACGGGCGCAAGAATAGGAGGAATGGGATAATGACCAGCTGCTACAGGGAATCACTCCCCGTTGGACACCTAGGGACAAAATCAGTTTACAGTGTTTGCATACAACAGTGGAACAGAGAAGATGGTCCACTTGGCAAGAGGTATTGGGTGAATGTTAGCAGGTAGTTAGGAATGTTCTCTGTTATGTAGGGGAGGGAGAGAAGAGAGAGGCTATGCGTGAAGACTGTAGAGCAGAGCAGGCTGAGATTGCTGGGATGAGGTTTGGTGTTGAATAGAGTATGCTATTGTTCTTATATAAGCTGTTTTGATGTTAATGAAAGAATCCTTTGTCTGTGATGCTCTGAGATTTATGAAGATGCAGTTCCACCATTCTATCTTACTCTGTGTTCATTGTTCCTATATGTGATTGTGGTTTTGGTGTTGAGAGTGTCGGTGATTGTTGCTGAACTATCAATGGACTTAACTGGGTCATTCACTCTGCTAGGCTGCTAGACTAAAGGGTGTACCAGGTGCACAAGGCTCCCACCAGTGTGGAGACTTTTGTGGGGGTTTCATTATATGTACTCTGCTTATCCCTGCTTTCACAGGGAGGCTGTTTCCAAGACAGAAAACCTTGACAATTTGGTCTCAATGGAGCAAACTTTACCATTGCACCAGCCACCAAGGCTCACTAGACTGCTAGAGTATATCAGATTGTTGTCCAACCCAAATCTAAGTTGTTTTAAATTTTATACCTCTCTTTTTTTTCGTTCATGTATGTGTGCTCAACTGCTCATACATCAGAGGGAATTTCTAGTGTATTCGTCTTGGAATTTACTATTTCCTGGTTCTATTTAACATGCTCTTTTGCTTCCACCCAAAGAGAAGGGGGGGGGGAGAGCTTTTGTGCATATTCTGATGGAAATTTTCTACTTCATGTTGTTTTTGTTCCTTCTAATGCCCACATGTTTGTTTTAGCAGCTAACAAGCCTGTCTACTTTTATGGTAGATATTGGATGACCCATCACCTTCACCATGTAAATACTCACTTTCACCAGAATTCTGTTCGTTCATTGATGCTTGCTTGCAAAAGGATCCAGATGCAAGACCAACAGCTGACCAGGTAAGCCAGAAGGCATTTACAGGCTAGCAAAATATATGTTCCTGCTTTCCCAGCATAACAGGTGTTCTTTCTTTCCCTTGCACATAAATTGTTTACGGAGCATATCTCCCTTCCTTTCTAGAAGACATTGTTTATAAGAGTATTAGCATTAATGGGAATTGAATATATGTTCTCTGCGACTAAATGTGTCAGTTCACTGGGAAAACCATATATTGTTATCAAAAGGCCTTACCAGTTCAAACACCTGAAATTTGAATTGTTTCATTAAGACATGATCTTTGTTATATTCTATTCTTGAGAAACTGGTTAGTTTTTGTTTTTAGATTGTCAACAGTATATAGTTATGTTTTGGTTCTGAATGTCTTGCAGCTCCTTTCACATCCATTTATTAAGAAGAATGAGAATGCCGGAGTAGACCTAGCTGAATTCGTCCGGAAAGTTTTTGATCCAATGCAAAGGATGAAGGATTTAGCAGACGTAAGTCATAGTCATATTGGCAATTTTCAAATAAATATTGCCTTCAATATGTGCTTCGATTTTTCAGTCTCTATGAATTGAATTTAGATATGGCTATCAAATGGGAAACATAAGCCTGGGATCCACTCCATGCCATGGAGAAAATTCTTAATGCCTCAAAAAGTTGGAAAATTGCATCTAAGTTGTTTATGTAAACACACTGGGTTTATCAGTGAAAAACTGAAACCACTATGTTCGTAGAAATATATAACTGTTGCCTTTGTTCATCCTTCGATTTCTCAACAGGGTTCACCTAGGGCATGACAGATTCTCTGAACCAGGGTACTGAATGTCTTTGGAGATTGAAACAAGAAGTATCGAGATACTCGAAATTAATTTCTAAATTGAAAATAGTAGAGTTGTCCCTCTCTGTTAGTGTCACTAGGAGACTTTTATTTGGTTCTTGCGAAATGGAAACTTTATCATAAGAGAAAAGCTAGAGGTCTTCAAAATGTTCACGAATGTAATTATTAAATATGTCAAGAGAATGGGAATGTATTTGGAGTATCCTAGCTACTTCTGTGACGTTTTTATTCTTCCTCCAATTACCATTTAGTTCTGGTATTAAGATGAATGCCAATTACTTACCACCCCCCCCCCAAAAAAAAAAAAACAGAAAAACAAAAAGAAAAAAAAAAAGGGTGTCACTTTTAATATTTTATTTTTGCTTCACAGATGCTTACTATGCACTACTACTTACTTTTTGATGGACCTGATGAGCTCTGGCATCATACAAAGAACTTGTATGATGCATCCTCAACTTTCAGGTACTAGAGATTTCCATACACCTCCTCAAGTGACACTTGTTAGATAGTAATTGATAATGATTAGCTGGAATGAGGCCTCATTGATTGTTTTACTGTAAGGGTGTAAATTGTAGCTTGACCCTCTCCTAGTTTCTTACCTTTCTTGAGATTTTACTTGCGTCTTGGACTATTGAAATAATAATATCATTAACTATTTGAGCAAAACACTTTTCACTCATTCTTCCTTTTCTGTGAGGCATGAGTGCCGTCCTGATGAAAATTTAAAGATTGGATAAAAATCAATAGTAGCATTGAATGCATGTTGATGTAGACCTAGTTTTGTGGAGTAGAAAATGCTTACAATCTCCTGTCAACTGCTCCAAGGAGGGCAATTTTGGGGTCTCTAATATGTTCTTGTGAACAATAACTGATTTTAACTTAAAATTAATGATTTATTATTAGGGTTCTACCTGCAATGGTAAGGAAACACAAGGGCAATAGCATTTTAGAAAAATGAACGGTGGCATCTGAAGTTGGCAGAAACTGTTATTTTCAGGAAATTGGTTACATTGACAAGAATGAGCTCCTTGCATTCTTTAATTGAAATTCTTCAAGATTTGTAGCGTAAAGGTAAACAGTAAGTAGAAATAGGGTTAATCACTTAGATTACATGCTAGTGAAAAATGATATATAGAGAATGTAACTTTGAAATATTCCTGACAGCTACTAATCACACCTCCTTCCTTGCTAGTTTCTCAGAGAAAATATCTATTGGCGCCAATGATATTTTTGCAACTTTGTCAAATCTACGAAGGTCATTAGCTGGTGACTGGCCCAGTGAAAAGCTTGTGCATGTTGTGGAGAAACTTCAGTGTCGTGCGCATGGTCAACATGGAATTGCAATTCGTGTATCAGGGTCATTTATTATTGGGAACCAGTTCCTTATATGTGGAGAAGGAGTGCAATTAGAGGGAATGCCCAAGTTTGAAGATCTTTCACTTGACATGGCCAGCAAAAGGATGGGAACCTTTCAGGAGCAGTTTGTGATGGAGCCCGGGAACATTATTGGACGCTTCAATATAACAAAGCAAGAGCTTTATATTGTCCAACAGTAAAATTTCTTAGGCCCTCTTCTCCAATGTAAGTAGATTTGGTGCATCAACATTTTTTTTTTTTTTTTTGGGTTTTGGGGGGGGAAGAAGTTTTCTACACAGCCCCTGGAAATAGCTTCAGCCTAGAGGCCATTTTACATGTGGTATGAAAACAAAGGCTGGTTTAGACCCTATCTTCATGGGCCGTGGAGAGACTTCTCTTCCAAAATTTATTCTACTCCTACAAATAGAGGTTGCTTGCTTTTTTATGCTGAAACTAATCATTTTATAGTGAAAGTACATCTGTTTTGCAGATGGATTTATCCTTTAACTAAGCTTAGGTGTACTTTCAATGAGCAGCTCTGTGTTTTTGGAGAATGGTATGAGACCTCAGCACATTAAGCATTTGCTATCTTGAATCGACTGCTGTGTACTCTTATCTTGAACCACCGTGTATCATATGAACCAGTGAACCACTAAAATATGCCCATTTGGGTTGTTGACAATTATGCGTTACTAGTAACAGTGCGTGCTCAGGATAAGGTGGAACTTCAATTCTTGAACAAGATCATCGTTGGTGCGATTGGATTTGCAGAATCCTTCTACTGAACCACCAAATGATGTTGATGTGATTGGATTTGTGTCACTCATTCAACTGAACTGAGTGTTCTGAATTTAAAGAGAGCGACTGTGCTCGATCGTTTCAATTGAATGTGTGGATTCATATCACATAACCCTCCTAATCTTCTGGGTTCGCTCGACTGAGAAAGTGCTGCTTCTCCAAAGCCGAGAAAAGTTTTGCTTTCTTAATTTATACTATCATAAGGTCCAAGGTGCTAATTTAGATTGTTCACATCCAAAAACCAGTGTTTACTCTGATGTTTGTCATGACATCGTCTCTGGATTTATGTCCATGTTTACCATCAGTTGCTTCTATTGATATTGTTCAGTGAGGAAAGAACTACTGTCATTGTTGCCTTGATGCGTTATCAACAACGTGAGCAGAGAGAATTTCACTTGTATGTAATGTTGTCATGTTTTGGACGCTAAACTTCTGACATGTTCATATATATGTTGTATTAGGAATCTGTATGATACTAGATTTTACAAACTCTAAATGCAGGATGTTAATGATGTTATTAGCTTCAGGAGTTTGTTCAGATTCATGGTGCTGCATCTGAAGCTTTCAAGGTATCAAATGATTCTGACTAAATCAAACTAGATCATCAAACTCGTACAAGTTGCACCTCTTTGCTTGTGTCGAAATTCCTGCCATGGAAAACTCTGTCGTAGTTTAGCAACCTGAGGAGGGACAGACCTTTGGTTATCAAAAGGCGAAGAAGCAAAGAGGCCAGTAAAGAAATGAAAGTGCGTGTGAGCATACTCCCGCTCTTCACAGGGGGCGAATGCGCCGGCGGCAGCCGCCGTCAGCAGCGCCCGACGGGGACTGCCGACGAGCGGGAACGGGGAAAATAAACCGGGCGGGCCTTGTTCCGGGAGTGCCGGTTCCCGCCCCCGCCCCACCTACTGGATTTTGCTTGGTAACAGTGCCTACGTAGCAAATGGTCAAGATGAAAAGTTGGGTTTTTAATTAAATCGTGGTCGTTGATTTTACATGTGCAAGAAAACTAATTTTAAGTGAAAATAGACTCGGTTCAATTCGCGGTTCACCATGAACCATTACAAAATTAAAACTCTATTTGAAAGTAAAATAAATAAAAAAAAAGTCGTCTTCAATTCTGGTTCGGTGCTTCAGGTGACGGTCAAAATGCCCAGTGCAGCGTCGGAGATTGCTAACAACACCGTTAGAATCAAGGAGAGCTTGAACCATGGAGTACTTCTGAGATGATTTCTCCTTCTTTCGAGCAGAGGTTTTTCGATAGAGGATTCGGAAATGCCACTAGAGCGGAATCTGGAATAAAGCTTCTGGACGGTGAAGACGAAGAAGACGAACAAGAAGATGAGATCTATGGCGGCGAAAAGTGATCGTTGAGGGCATGGTGATAGGAAGATGAATCTCAACCATTCCCCCGGCGACTGGATATCAGAAGTTGCACAGGCGAGAGACGAAATCCAATAACCAGGCGCCATGTCTCTGCTCACAAAATTTCCACCTCCGACGGTGGGCAGAGACCTCAAACCGATTGTCCCTGCAATTCTACTGGATTTCAAGACAAAAACTAAAATCAGTTAATTTGAAAGAGATTATTAGTTATAACTTATCACTGCTCATCTCCATTGAAAAATAACAGAATAAGATTCAAATATCAGTGGTTTCTGCGTCAAAGAAAAAGAAGCAGAACCACTACCTAGAGCCACCAGAATCTCTCCCTCCCAAGCTCTGCTTTAAGCAATGAGGATTGAGAAATGATGGAGATTGGCAAAGAGAAAGAAAACAAGGAAACTGAGGGAAGTAAAAGGAAATTTCTTTATGGTCATAAAACTCGGTACAACTGATAGAAACATCAAACATGAGAGATGCAAGGAAAGCAGAACCGAAAGCAAACAAGAATCCAAACTTACTTCGAAAAGAAAAGAGCTTGAAATGAAGAACAGGAATGAGATCAAAACAACTTGTAGTGAAGAACGAGGAAGAAACGCAGAGATTAGAGCTGCATCTGCAAGTTTGTCAGTGTCTCAGAGAGCCGTGGAGCAGAGCTCCGCTGCAGGTTACTTGCAGCCGTGCTTGTTGACGCTTAAGCGATGAACGTGTAAGTGTACTTGAGGGATTTTTGATAAACGTCTAAATCAGGTATGTGATGGGTTGATTTTTTCTTCATCCGACTTAGGTTCAGCAGCAACAATGAAAAGAAAGAAGACGACTTTTTTTTTTTTTTTTTTTCAATAGAGCTTTAATTTTGAAATGGTTCATTGTGAACCGTGCAAACTGAACCGGGTCTTTTATCACTTAAAATTAGTTTTCTTGCACGTGGGTAAAATCTACGACCACGATTTAATCAAACACCTATCTTTTCATCTTGACCATTCACTGCTTGGAGTAGTGCCACGTAGGCACTGCTGCCAAGCAAAATCCTGGTCGGCACTTACTTGCCAAGTGCTAAGTGCCAACTAGGAACAATATTTCGCCCGTTTTGGTGAAATACTGAATAGCGACCCGCAATGGTAGGTGCAACTCGGAATTGTGATGTATCGCGAGTCTTTGGCCATATCTCGCAATTTATTGCCATAAATTCAATCGTTTGGCCATTTTTTGCGAAATATTACCGAAAGTGGACATATTTTCGGCGATATATTCCGAAATTTCGCAGATTTTCTTCTGAATCATCAAATTTTGTGATTTTCTCTCTCTTCTCCAGAGCTGCCCCAAATCTTCTCTCTCCTACTTGTCATTTTTGCCATATTTTCGTCCGATCTTCAGCATATAATTGTAGGTCTTGCTTCATTCTTGATGCGTATGGCAATGTTTACGACGATCAAGCGAGATTTTACACAAATTTAGGAGTCTAGTGAAATTTTTAATCTAATAAGTAATCATTATTTTCCAAAGATTCTTTTTTCAAAATGTGTGTTATAATGTTGTTAGATGGTATGGAATTCATATATGTTGAACAACGTAGTCCGATCTACAAATTGACGGAGTTGGAATTTTTTCACTAAGTAAGTTATTTATTTATTCAAACGTAAAAAATTGTATCTTTCTATAGTGTAAATGCTTACTTTTTGCATGATATCTGTGTTGTATCGTGCTAAAAAAAATATATGTGGATCTCCATGGGTTGATTTATAGACTCATAGAGTTTGAATATTTTTTCACCTAATAAATAATTATTTCATTTTTAAAATTTTAAAATATTAATATAAAATATAAAGAAAGAGAAAAAATTATGAACAAAAAAAGGAAATGATCTAGAGACAATTGCTATGTTGGAGGCAGTTTATCAATATTTTTTGGATGTAAACCTACCATCATATGAACCAACACCAGAACCACTACACCAGTAGGGTCTCTTGACTCTCTTCCATATCTTTATTCACATTACTCCCTTAATGGGAGTAGTTTTGCATTCATAGATAACGCCAATTATAAAGCTTTGGTTTATTTGTATTTCAATAACGATCAGCATGAAATGGCATGGAATGATTTTAAAACAATAATGGAGGAGAAGCTCATACTTGTAGCCTTTGGGCCTTGTATCATGAGATCATAAGACACACAACCAATGGATCCACTAAACATAGTACTTGGTATTGACATGATACATGTGGTGTCAGCACAGGTATATACTCAGTGATATTTGTATACTAGTATTTTATAATGACGTTTATTGTCTTGTGCATATTTATTTTGCTTCAATTGTTTAAAATAATGTTATAGAATTCCAATTTTACCCATATACAGTCTGTTATGTGCTGATCGAAAACGCCAATTTGTGTGAGGTTTTACGCAAAATCAGCAATTTTAGTGTGTTTATTGGCATCAAAGTAAGGTAGACACCAAATTTGGAGTGTGGATCATCTTCCTTGACCGGGAGTACTCGATAGCTATATAACACAAACTATGTGGGACCCACAAGTAAAAAATAATAAAATGTTTTTAAAAAAAGATTCCATTACCCTAATCTATGGGCCACCTATAATTTGCAGTCAATAGCTATTGGGAAGATGATCCGGACTCCCAAATTTGGGCAAAAATGCCTCGGGGGTCAAATTTTGGCCAAACACCTCAAAATATCACCGAAATTTCGCACCTTGTGCCTCGTAGCAAACCATGTCCACCTTCTTATTTGCCAGCATTTGTAAATGTAAAGCTAAGTTGTTTTAGTCAAACAATTGCGAGCGAGAAACCGGAAACAGGAACCAGGACCAACGGCGGAGGGAGGGGACCGGTTCAAAAGCATCCAACAAACACGAAAAATTTTGGATGAACCGTTCTCCCCCAACAATTAAATTATAACTGATCATCTATAGTTAATTTAGTATTTGCCCGCTCATGAACCAAGCCCTTAGTCAAACAATTGTCAAGCATCTGTAAGTGTCCAAGTTAATCTGTTCTAGTTGGCCACTTCCCAGATCGAAGGATTAAAGATCGATCAATTGCCAATGGAGGAGTAGTAGGATGGTTAGGAACCTGCTTCTCAATGGAGAGGTCATGGGTTCAACTCCTACCGGCGGCATATGTAATATCCCTATCCTTATATATAAAAAGCGTCTTTGTACCCAAAAAAAAGATCAATCAATTGATTTGTTTTTCTTCCTTCTGAATGAGTCTTTGTTGCTCAAATTCTTTGACCAAAACATAATCGTAATAGAAATTAAGTTCATATCTAACAAAGACTAAAAATTGATAGGAAACTGTTTGTTTATAGTACCTTCATTATTAACAGAAAACGCTGGGACTTGCCAGTTGATAAAAGGCAATCACATCATAGTATGAGGTCAAGAATTTGAATTCCAGCCAAAAGTAAACGAAGTTCAATTTCAAACAAAGGGAGAAAAATTAATCTAGTTTTGAACTGGTCAACACTAGTTCAAGTTGATTATAGCTTTGTATAAAATTTCTTGTTATCTAGTGTTGAAATAACACCCATTTCCTATTCTATAGTGCCAATTTGACTTCAATAAATTTAACTACTTAGCTATTGATATCCATAAAATACCTTAACATAACAATCTGTCCTTTTCAAATACCTTCAAGACTAGGGGCAAAGCCGTGTCTTATCTTTAAATTATATGTATAGCAGTTATATCGTTGAGAATGTAGTTAAAGTACGCGTAAACTGACCCGAAAATTTTTACCCGAAAATTCTACCAAAGAAAAGCTTGCCGAAAATAATCTGTCCCTTCAACCATAAAATCTTTGAACCTTGTTGGAGTGGCTAACAAAGAAAGAGAGAACTATAAAACTGGAGCCTCTCACGTTGCATGTCTGTATATAACAAATATTTAATATCATCTCCCAACGTTCCTTCACAGCCAGAGTCGATAAGCCATTACCACCACCACCACCATGGCAAGGAGGCTGGAGCCCCTCAGAATTGTCATTCTAACCATCATCTGCGTGCTGTGTGGTTCATCAACTCTGGCTTCTGCCCATCGCAATCTAGATGGGCATCAACTTCACGTCGATATCTATAAGCATTCATGTCCCAATGCCGAGAAAATCATTACGGAGGCCATCATGGAAGCTATCAGATCTGATCCTGGTGTCGCTGCTGCGCTTGTTCGCCTTCAATTCCATGATTGTTTCGTCAATGTAATCAAATTCTCTTGTTCTCTTCTTCCAAATTAATTTCTTTGAGGCCTTTTAACAAACACATGTTGATCAATTAATAACAAATCATTATGCTCTTTTTTTCTATTGGGAACAGGGTTGCGATGGTTCGATCTTATTGAAGGAAACCCCATCAGGGGAGCCCACAGAGACTACAGCAAGACCGAACATGGGCGTACGAGGGTTTGAAGTCATCGACGAGGCCAAAGCTCGGCTCGAGAAAGAATGCCCTGGAACGGTCTCATGTGCCGACATTGTGGCATTCGCCGCCCGAGACGCCTCTGTAGCTTCCGGCCTCAGCCCCTACAAAGTCCTCGCCGGCCGCCGTGATGGGCTTGTTTCTCGAGCCAACGACACAAGAGGAAACCTTCCCAAAGCGAGGGACAACGTGACTACGATGTCCGAGTTGTTTGCCAGAAAGGGTTTGAGCATGCATGATTTGGTGGTGTTGTCGGGTTCACATTCATTTGGAATCTCCCATTGCTCTTTTTTCTCTTATAGGCTTTATAACTTCAGCGAAGTTGAATCCATGGATCCACAACTCGATGAGCTCTACGCTTACACGTTGAAGCTAGCTTGTCCAGAATTTACTAACAAGGATCCACAGGTGCACTTGGATCACATCACCCCTTTAAAGCTTGATCATTTTTACTATGTGAAGCTATTGGAGGGGAGAGGCTTGCTTTTTTCCGATCAAGACCTGGTGAATAACCCCAAAAGTCTTAAAATAGTACAGAGAATGGCTAACGATCCAGAAATGTGGAACAGGGAATTTGGGAAAGCCATGATTCGGTTGGGTAGGGTTGATGTGTTAACTGGGCAAGCAGGAGAGATCAGGAAGGAGTGTCGATCTGTTAACCGTTGATAGAATTGAGGATTCAAAACAAGAATGGAATTGGATCCTCTGCAAGTATGTTTCAAATCGTTTTGTAGCATTCTCTTTGTTGTTTTTACTCATTTAAGGGGCATTGTTTCAATTCTTTTTCCTTTTGTAGCTTTCTCTGTATTGTTTTTCTCATTTAAAGGAAATTTCATAGAGCTAACCTTTAAAATTAATACCACCCCCTGTGTAATTCAATTTATCTATCAAATCCCTATAGGTTACAAATATATCAGTCATACCCTCCATTATTAAAAAATAACAATTAAATATCAATATAAGCAAGTTAAACTTTTTAAAAAAACAAGAATAACTTTAATTAAAAATTCTACGGTTGACTTGTTTCTCCATCTTCTTTTACTGTTACTTTCTGCGATTTCTTCCTCTCCCAGTTGAAAATTCTTACAAAATTTGAGAGATATGGTTCATGAATAATATTTTTAGACTTAAGATGTGAATGTAATAGTAAGAATAGATAAATAAAAACTTAATTGAGACTAACGGTAATAGTAATAGGGATTCCCCGCTAGGAGACTCACCCACCACAGTCAGGTGTGCGACCCGGGTCGAACACCGGATTAGTCAGAACAAAGCCTTGAAAACCGGGATTGGCAAACCAAAAAAAAATTAAAAAAAATAGGAATTCTAACTAGATAATTGGATAACTCAAATGATGAAGCTTAAAATTTTTCAATGGTTAATAACCTGTTAAGAGTACTATAGAAAATTTATATTAGACTCTCTAGGGTTGGTAGAAGTCATTCACTTGCTTCTATTATCATTTTTTCAAAATTGGCACTAGTGATCCTATGCAACCCTATATGAATTACATAATGAAAAAACAAAAAGAAGCAATTAAAATTAAGTTATATACTAAGGGTGACAAGCCAGGGTTGGGCCCTTTAGCTCAGCCCATGCCCTCCTTAATCCTGTCTCAAGGTTAAAAAGTCTCAACCAAAGTCTGTTCTTACTAGGTTTAGCCTACTTCAGTCCTACCCTATTGATCCTAATCAGGCTAGGTTAGGTCAAGTTGATGCCAATTGGCCTTGATTAATAACCATGTTGGCCCTGGCCTTGATTAACTTTGCATTATAAAGAATAATGAAAATGAACTCTTTCAGAATTTCAAGTATTTTAAAACCTACAATAAAAGGTAACATTTAAACGTTCATCAACTTAAACAATAGCACAGTCGATGAAATCATCAACACAAAAATATGTCTTAGATACGTGCTAAATATATATGCCCACTAGAGGAATTACATAACTAAATCAATGAGCTTATAAAGGCAAGGTCAAGTTAGCCTTAATTAACCACGTTGGCCTTGACTGACCTTGATTAACCTTGCATTATAACAAATAATGAAAATGAAATTTTTTCAGAATTTCAAGTATTTTAAAACCTACAAAAGGTAACATCCATATGTTCACCAACTCAAACAATAGCAAAAATGATTGAAATCAACCCGAAAATATGTCTTAAATACCTGTTTATTTCTTAGCCAAAAAAAATTATATTCAAAAGGTCAAATTACATATAGACCCTTTGTGTTTACAATCAATTATATCGACTACCTAGCAAAAAAAAATCAATTACAAATGCGCCTAATGATAAGAATTGGGATTAAATGCTTATGCCATCAGAATTCAGTAAATAAACATTCAAAATGCCAATCTTACCCTTTTCTATGCATGTACTATTTTATAATGCCGATTTTTCCCTCACATGTCTAATCCATTATCGCTTCTATACCTACACTCATTATTTGCTCTCACAGCTCACTGCCCAAATTCAATTTGGGGTCCAGAGAAAATCTGGATTATTGAATGAACACTTTACTCAGTGGTTCATATTTGCTCTGAACTCCAAAATACATTAGACCTTTGACTGCTCGGAGTAGCGCTGCTCCCAAGCAAAATCAGCATAACCGAACTTACGGCGATGCCAGGCTTGGAGACAGAGAAACCCATTTCAGAAGTGGTGCTCCAACTTGAACTGCCAAACCCAAAAGCCAATGTCATTCGGCAAACACGCCAAGTCCCCAAACCCTAACACGAACCCACACCTTCCGTCGTCATTGAAGCTTAGATTTTGGTGGCATGGGAAGCTGGTGCTGATTCTAAAGGAGATTGGGAACATTCTCAGCTTGGACTTTTGTGCAGTTTATGTTGATGGACTGGATGACAGTGTTAACGGCTCACCCTTATCACTCTTTATAATTTTCTGAGATCGAGACTCCTGGACTCTGTGGGAGCGGCTAGTTTGGTTTTCTTTCTAAGGGCTCTGCTTTCTTTCCTAATTTGCGTTAGCATTTAGTAGAGTGAAGAGTGATTAGTTGAGGGAAAGAGGCTCGGTGAAGGTGTCCCGTTGGTGTTCTTGTATTCTTCGTGAGTTTGGAGCTCGATCTTGGGGGTCAATGGTTACAGCTTTTCTCCAAAACAATCTTGGAAGGATGAGCTTCAATGGTTGGTCGAGCACTTCTGCTGCAACGAACTGAAAAATCAGGTTCAAAAATTCAATCTTTGCTGTACTCTTTAACGCATTTGGCGTGAGAGGAACATGAGAATTTTTAAGAACTCATCCAACGCCCCTAATATAGTTGCTCGAAAGATCATTATGGATGCACGACACAGGCTCTCAGATATACCTATTTCAATTCCTAATAACCCTCAGAATCAAACCTTCTTGTGAAGGATAATTGTTAACTATTGCCTTCCCATTTTGAAGTCAATTAAGTAGGAACCCCCCAGATGTTAGATGGTTATGTGTCGATCGCAATGGTTCCCTCCAACAAGGCTAAGGTGCCTATGGCTTTTTGGGTCGGAATTATAAAGGCAAGGTCTTCTTTGTAGTGACAAGTGCAATGGAAGAGAATCAAATTGTTCTGATGGAATTCATGGCCATTTCAAAAGGCCTTAGAAATGGCAAGACAACATGAAATCAAAAAAGAATACGACTCCACTCTGACTCTAAAGAAGCTATTCAAATGATCTTGGGTGCTCAACAAATGTCCTATTGGTATTCTAAAGACCTTGTGGTAGAGATAAATTGCAAGAAATGGAGCTTTATAGATTTATTGTTCACACAGCTATCTGGAGGGTAACCACATAAAAGACTTCTTGGCTGGTTTATTAACCATTGATGATGAAATGCACTTTGATCTTGGAGGTCTTCCTTTGCCTGGACATAGTCCGCAGTAATGCTAATGAAAAGTCATATAAAAGAATGTCAAATTACATAATTTTTATTTCTCTCTAATCACTATAAGCTCTCATTTTTAGAAACAAAATTGAACCCATTCTGGTTCTAATTGCCACCCTTCAATGTTAGTTAGTCCTGATGATTATATTTGAAGATGAATTTTTTTAAAAAAAATTTGAATAGATGAACACCTATATAAAGTTTTTTTTTTTTTTTTTCAATGTTAAATTAAAACAAAACTACTTACATATTCATGTGCTTGAGAACTTCATCTCCGTAAGATATTAATCCAAGTCTTAGAACATCTAAACTTAACCATACTTAGCTTAGTACATATCCAAAATAGGTTAGGAATAAGATAATTGGGTTGTGGTTCAGAAGGTTTTGGACAGTACTCCCCAGTCCAGAGCACAAGAGAAGGGGATGGAGACTATTACATATATCATATGGAATGTTCAAATTCGGACCTCTACTAAGAGGTGGAGATCATTACCAGCTAAACTGACTTTGTGTTGGGTTTGTGTGTCTTGTATTGTGTGAGTCCATGTAATTATAGTTTTGGTTGTATTTATAATTGAAACAGGGTTTGGGTTAATTATTAGTACTGGGGTAAAATTATAATTACATTGGAATTATGGTTTTTAGGTTTCCTTATAAATAGTCTCTGTGGGATAACGCATCAATCTCTGTATGAGATTGAGGAATCAATCCCTATAGGGGATTGGGGAACCCATCCTAAGGATAAGGATTGGGGACAAGCAAAGGGTGGCACTTTGTAGGTGTGAGAGTAGTGTGTAGTTTCTTGGAAATAGTGAAACTTCTTTTCTCTCGGGTGGACGTAGGTAGGGTTTTGCTGAACCACGTTAAATTCTCTTGTGTGCACTTGTGTTCTTCTATGTTCGTGATTGTGCATCCATTATCCCTAACACTTTGATGGTACTTTTATTTTTTCGAGGCTTCCAAACAAAACTAGTTGCTCACCGGTGACAAAATCCTTCAACCTTCTTTTGACTTACCATAAATAATATCCCCTAAAATTAGAGAAATTAGGGTTCACTTCCAAGTCCAAAAACCAACCACCCATATGGAAGGCAATGGATTTCATGTGGTGGACTTGAACTACACCAATCAAAAATTGTAATCCCTTGTAATACGAATCAGATATCCACCACTCTCTTGCCCATGCTTCTAAATTTGCAGTTTTTGGCAACCATTAAAAAGAGAAAAAAGGGTTCTCTTTGCCAGTTGAATCAATCATTCATCACCTACAATGGCTGTGTTTGTCGTTCTTACCTTCATCTTCGTGGTCCTTGGTTCATCAACTCCTGCTTCCGCCGGCAATAAAGGAGATCTTCAATTCAATTACTACCAAAAGACATGTCCCCAGGCTGAGAATATCATCAATGCGGCCCTCAGGAAAGCCATGATCCCTGATATTTTTGCTCCTGCTGCGCTTATTCGTCTGCTTCTTCATGATTGCCTCATCAATGTAAGCATACGCATAAACTATCATTGCATCATCATCATTTTTATTGTTTTTTTCAGAGCATGCGATTTTCTCTATATTGGGTATGGAGGTATTACATAACCTACCATCAAGCAGTATTGAACCAACAACTTCTTCACTTAGAGGTGTTGGTCTTATCAACCAATCAACCCTGCAATGGTATTTTTATTGTTTTTTCATGGCATGTAAACTTAAGATCCATATCCTCTCTATCCAAGCCTCTATTTGGTATGGAGATGATGGTAACCGTTGGATGCAAAAGCTGATACAGAATCAGTCTGTTTTCAAAGGTGTGATTCCGGCTTCAAATGGACTTATTAGATTCAAAGGTGGAGCTAAGATTTAACATCTTGGGGCAAATATTGATATTTTAGATAAAATACAATAACTTTTTTATTTAATTGTCTATATATTAAATATTTCACACATGTGAAGAGGGTTAAAGGAAATTTTTAAAAATCACCAAAGCACCGTTTGTTTGTTGAATTTGAAGTGGGGTGGGAAAAAGTTTGAAAAAATAAATTTTTTTATAAAACCTCATAGTATAACTTGTTTTAGTTTCATAGGGGTGGGAAGTGGCTAACTCTATTGATATATCATGTTGCTTTGTGCTCCTCATCTCTTTTCAAGGTTTCACTAAAAATATGTGCGATTTTGTAAAAAAAATGTAAAATACAACTAAAATAAAACTCACATTTGAAACTTTTTCACAAAATAATTTTCTTTCATATTCCTTCATCAGATTACATATGGATCACATATGTTTATCTTTCTCAACTCACTTTTGCAAACAAACGGTGCTAAAGGGAAGGGAGGAAAGTATTCAAAAGAAATGAAAAGGCTAAGTATTTGATATTTCACACACAAAAAGAGAGCTTAGGAAAATTTCAAGAAATTTGGAAGGGGAAGGACCACAGCCCCCTCTAGCTAAGTCTGGATCACCTACCTGTCGGGAAAACACATATTGTTGCCTTCCTCACCACATGATAGTTGTAGAGTCCATGTTTGAATACTAATAAAATAATTTAAAAGTAGGTCTCACATGGACCTCACTCTTATTGTATGGTGGAGAAGCACACAGAAACAATACATGCTCATCCGACTGGGAGGTGATCCGGACTTCGCTCCTGATTCCTTTTAGCCTTTGCATCCAACCGTTACCATACTCTCCATCCATACGTTACCCATCTGACAGGCAAGCGGATTGAATGGATGAGGGACCTTGCTTTAGTCCTGTCATCTTACCAATAGTCAAGATTGAATCCTGGTCAAATCTCGATCTCGATCGCTCATTGCACTTAAGTGGTAGGGCCTGTTTGGTTATCTGAATTCAGGAATTTCAAATCCCTGGATTCATAAATTGGAAATTTGTACTTGTTTGGTTATAAAACATTCTTAGATTCAAGGATTTTACTTTTTGTCTAAAAATGTGAATTAAGCCATTCTTATGTATTGGGGAAATCCACCCTAAGTATAAAATAGATGAATTTTACAAATCACGCAGAGTAATTCAATGGAATTCTACGAACAGGTGAACCAAACGGTTAATTTTTTTAACCATTTGAAATCTCATATCATTTGAAATCTCTAGGATTCGAATTCTGAATTCTGTAGAAGTAACAATTTTTGGCGCTGAAATGAGAACATACGTGCATGCAGGGGTGTGATGGTTCGATTCTGTTGGACGAAACGCCATCAGGGGAGCCAGTAGAGAGAAAGTCGCCGGCAAATATAGGAATAAGAGCACTTGAAGTCATCCACAACGCAAAGGCTCGTCTGGAGCAAGAATGCCCAGAAACAGTCTCCTGCGCCGACATTGTGGCCTTCGTCGCCCGCGATTCCGTCGTGGCTTCTGGTCTTAGCTACTACCAAGTCCCCGCCGGCCGCCGTGACGGCCTTATTTCCCGAGCAAACGACACCAAAGGCAATCTTCCCGAACACACCCAGAATGTCAGCGAGATGTCAAAGATTTTTGCCAAGAAAGGTATGAGTTTGTATGATATGGTCATACTCTTGGGTGCGCATTCAGTTGGAGCAGTTCATTGTTCTTCCATCGAATCCAGGCTTTATGAATACAGTAAAGAACAAACCATGGATCCAAAACTCGATCAGGTCCTTGCTTTGACCCTAAAGACAGCTTGCCCAAAGGTGAAACTCACAGATCGTTTCGTATCCTTCGATTTGATTTCACCTACGAGGCTTGATAACCTCTTTTATAAGAGGATTTTGGCTGGGAAAGGTTTGCTTTCTTCGGATCAAGAACTGATGGAGGATCCTAAGAGCCGTGAGATAGTAGAGAAGATGGCCTCTGATTCTAACATGTGGAAGAGGGAGTTTGCAAAGGCCATGGTTCGCCTGGGGAGAACTGATGTCAAAACTGGACAACAAGGGCAGATCAGGAAGGATTGTCGTTTTGTTAACCAATGAGAAAGGAATGAATGGATCAAATGCCATAATGATTACGTTCAACGGATGCCTTTAAATGGCCGGGGTATAGGTAATTTGATCTTCATTAAAAATACTAAAAGATTTAGAGACAAAACTTCGAATAATCACTGAAGTGATAAAGAAAAAGACATGCATAGTTTAGGCTTTGTTGAGAGCTGACTGGAGAGTGAGGATCTGTGTATTCTACCACGGCAGCGGCTTTAATTTAGACCAAGTACCATTATTTGTTTTGTTCATTATTCTTAGTTTTGAAAGTATCCAAGTAATTAATCATATCTAAAAGGATTTTTAAGGGGGCGAAGAGGAAAATGTATGAACATGCAAATATCAGATTTGACATCTAATATGTACTATAGTAATTGAATTCTAAAGAAAGAAGATTTTGTTGTAACTATGTGTTTTTTTCTGGTGTAATTTTTCTGCAAGTGAATAAAAAGAATATTTCTGTTATCCAGTAAAGATCATCATCATCTAATGCCAAGTTTGGATTTGACAAATTTAATCCAAACAAATTTCTCCAGAAGGAGAGGTTAGAAGGACATTCATGTACATAAATATGAGGCATCAAAAGTTTGGTCAAATACCATTCTTTGGCTCAAAAGAATCCAACATCTATATTGATGAGAATATCATTGCTTGTAATGCTTCTGTTAGTCAGTAAATTTATTTTCTACCCAAAAGAAAAGAAGCAAACTTTAAATTAGCCATTCAAACATCTATTCCTATAATTACACGTGCACAATTCTCTAAAAGCAGATTTCTAACCAAGGAGTAAAAACATGCCAAATTGTTTCGCTTGTAAGAATTCATTACAAACCCTACATTTATGTCAACCATTTCAAAGTTCATTTTTGCATTAATTCCAAACCTTCAAAAGAACCTTTTGCATCCCTTTCAATCCCTTGTTAGTTTTGAAGTTTGAGAACTTCATTTGCCATGTTTGTCCATAAAATATCAGTCCCATCAAGATATCATAAGCAGAATTTTGAACCCTACAAGATGCCTTTCTTTGGTATGGAATTTCAAAAACTACAGTCATAATAACAACTTTTCACTTCCATTCTTCTACTTGTTTTTCATTTTCATTTCTGTAGGCAACTCCAATCAAGTATATTCCATGTAAATAAGGGAAGCCCTATGGAGATGAGAATAAACCACAGTTCTAAGTGATTGCTTCAAATTTCTTTTATCAAGATTATAAAAGAAATTCCATATAATACATAAATTATCCGTGTATCCTTATGGTCTTTTATAATAAATACACGCTTTCAATTTTCTATATGGGATGAGAATAGGAGGAAGAAAAAGTTTCCACTTCACTGCTCATGGACCTAGTTCCCTGTTAATAAGGTTATAATGTAGGATTTCATCAACAAAAAAAAAAAAAAAAAAGTTATAATGTAGGACAATCCAGTACATTTCTGCCGCCTTGAGAGTTGTACTTCTTGGCCTGTCAACCTATCTCTTTGGATTCTTATTTTTAAATTGGACTCTGGGAAACATGAAGTCAAAACAGCTTTGCAAGAACTAGAAGTTGGGACTCCCTTTGTGATGTGCTCCAGAACTGTCATACCTGAAGGGAGGCTGCTATTAAGCCAGCGACGCTAAGGACTTCAAATGGGGGTCTACTATTTACTTCCTTCACTGTCAGTGGGCACGAATCCGTGATCCAGAAATGAGACATTCCCTTCCCAGGGGAACCTGATGTGCACAGGATGTAAGCAAAAGGGGAAGAAAAAAAACATGATGGAACATAATAACCTAACTGGAAAACCTTTCCAAAGTTCAGAACTAAAAATAGTCTTCTAAACAAGTCAATGTAAGGGCACTGATAAAATCCCATTTCACCGGGTATATGATTCTAGCACATCAGAGAATCAGAAATGCCCATTCAGTATATTATTTTATTTAGAAAAACAATCCCAATCAACATGGAAAATTTTCATTACTAGAAAACAAAACAAGGTGACTGGTGGTTAAGAGGTTTGGAAAAGGCCTACCTCCAGTATCATGTTGAAACCGTTCCCAGGACTTGTTAGGGAAAATCCCATGTGTCACATAGGCACTCACTTTGGCTGCTCCATGTGCAGCCAGCATTTTCTGAGAGATTCATAAAAGATCAGGTAAGAATGATATTCTAACTCATCCAAAAAAATAAAGCATGATGCTCTAAATTAAGTAACCTAATAGTGATTGAAAGATGATGAAAATTAATGATCGAGATGATGAAAATTAATGATCGTGAGAAAACCCTGTAAAGATAAATTTTTTGAAAAAGTAGAGGTTTTATCAGGCAACTCTCGTGTCTATTGTCACAGTACTTTATCATCCAATTTATGTCCAAGATAAAGACTATTGTCCTTAGATGTGTATCATCAACCGGGAAATACAACTTTGTATAACATCCATTATCTGATCATAGAGGTTTCATATGCTACTGCTACAGCATATCGGAAGGTTCTTTCATGCTGCTATTCCATATGCTAACTGTTGACACCCAAAAAGTCATATAACATGCACCCAATTTAAAAAACATAATGCAAAACAGGGGGAGGAAGATTGTTTTATCATTCATCAACTCATGCTGTTAAGTCATGACATAACAGCCAGTAGCAAAGCATGCATTTAATGGATCAAACTGGCATTTGGTACATTTTGAAAGATTGTTATGTCAATAAATAAGAGAATCAGATAAACCTTACCATCCAATCTCTGGCATTTGAGCCAAGAAATTTCCATCTTATTCATTCTATAATGCAAAAAAATACACAATACATTTTTAACATCACGGTTTCAGTAATGAATAGATCTAAACCTTAAGATGCCAGATAGTTGATGTATTTGACAGCATTTTCCTCTTGAAGTTGGCAGGGGCATCTCAAATCTTGGCTTTAACTTTTTGTTTTGTAATACATTGGGTTTTGTAAGTTTGGTGACATAGCAGATTGGTTTATACTGCCATCAACTTTTTACAAGTAACAGTTATCTTAATCCATTATTTATTTAACTCATAAATTTTCCAAGAAATCTATGTTCTAACAGATAATCTTTTGAGTGTGTCACAGTGGATGCATCAATATTCAAATTTATATCCAATTACCACTAAGATACTTGGAGGATTCTGAAATCGTCTCTAATATATGATTATCAGCAAAAATATATGAATAAACAAATATGAGTCCAAATTGAACATGTCTTTGCAGCTATCAACTTATATCCGTATCTCAAAGTACTAAACCTATTTCCACTTAGGTTTCAACAAAAAAAAAAAGCACTTTGTCTGAGAATGTTCATACCTGACATTCAATCAGAGTGCCACCTGATTGTACTAGATCATCAACGATTACAACATGACGTCCTCTAGGGTCTCCTTCTTTGAGACGCACAATTCTTTGATTGCCTTCACGAACTTTGGTGCATACAATCTGGAAATTTCAATTTGGGAAAATATTGCAAGTCAGGAAATTCAAATATAATAGATAATCATGATGTATCTGAGCAAAGTCAGTATGATGGTAAGATATAGGTGCCTGTTTTATATTGGTTTAGGTTTTTCAATTGCAACTTTGTGCTATGGTCGGTGAAGTCAAAGTTGCCATTGTGCTTCCCTCATAATGTTGTAAGGGGATTTAATCGTGTATTCACTATTCACCTGTAATGGTTTGACAAAAATAACCACTGACTAACCCAAGGGGGTAGCTTGGTTGGTACGGACCACCCTCATAACAAAGAGGTCATGAGTTGAATTCTCCTTGAGGCATACAAGAAGCAACTAACCAATATCATGAGGAAACAAGACTACTGTTGGGGCTAGATCACACAGACTAAACATCTGAATCCGTTGAAAAGTATTTGAACCCATCCACACTGGCGTTGGCTTATAGAAGACTAATGATCACAGTTGGGAATTTTCCTAGTATAAGCCTCACTCATTTGAGACATCTAAGCGTATGATAGCTGGGTTGAGCTTCAGATGGGAATATGGACTCATCAAGTCATTAGAGAAACTTGTTTCTCTCACTCATGTTACTCAATGACCTGCATGTTGTGTTCTATTGATGCATACAACAATGTTGATGAAGTAGCAATTCCAAATACATATTTGTGATCCTAAACTCTCACATCCTTAGTTCAGAAGTTAGAAGATTACTGTAGGGAAATGCTGTAGCTGCTTATGGAATCGCTTCCACGCACCATCATCAGGAAAAGCAATGGATATCTATCAAAAGAAATAGAGAAAAGAAAAATGCAAAACAGTAAGTATATAAATAAGGACAATTAGATGAATTTCATACCTAACAATAAGGCCATTAAGAATGATAATCCTATTGGAATAAATGGTCAATTCCCATCAATTCCAAGTCAATCAAATTTTGAAATAATTCAAAGTGAACTTTGAAATATGCATGTTCTATGTAGTTATGTGAAACCAAGAGCAAGCTTAAGGATTACTAAAATTGAAGTTGGAATGTATTGGAAGTGCCAAAGGTTGTCACTTAGGTATAACATGAAGAAGAGACAGCCTGTCATAACTGAGAAAGCTCCACAAGCACTGGAGTTTCAGTCCAAAAATTAAAAATAAAAGAACCTGGGAATGAATTACTTATCTCACATGGAAAGGTGTAAATTTGAAGGACATGATCAATTTGGCTTCTACTGCTATGTAACCACAAAAGGATGCTCGCAAAAAAATGGTGGAAACTTGGGAAGCAATACAAGATTTCAGGGTGCGAAGGAGATCCCTCCTCCTACAATGGGAATTCAAATCAGTGGTGGAGTTCCCTGATACTACACATTCTGACTTCTTTTTTGTTTTATCAAATCTTTGACTCTGCTTAGAGTTTATTTTCTCACTCAATGAAGCCCCCTTAGGAGAGAATGGGGGACCATGGGTGGGTTAGAAAAATTGCTAGAAGGTTCTCAAGTGGCAAAGATATTTTCTTTTTTGAAAAAAAAAACAAAACAAAACAAAACAAAACAAAAAACAAAACAAAGCAAAACAAAACAAAACAAAAAATACAAACAAACAAACAAACAACAACAACAAGAGAATAATTAAAGGAACCTGAAGTACCTAAGATGCTGTAATGAGAGATCTAATGTTGAAACAATCTAAATTTTTTCCTTGATAGAGAAACAAAGTCTTTATTAAGCCCAGCCAACTTAGAGACCTTCATGCAAATGAAATCAACCTACATCACAGCAACTCCAACTTTCTTGCAAGACATCAGGAAACAATAGAAAAAGAAGATTGAGGCAGGTGATGCATGTCATTTTGTACCACCCAGCCATCATTCTGGTCAAATTGTCTTGATGGATTCTAAAGTTTCAATGCCATACTGATGCATCCATCGTATGATCAACTTCAATATGGATTAATAATTAAGTAGATCAATCCACAACCTGAAAATTTAATCGGTCATGTAAAAAAAATGTCATCTTACATTATCTGAATCAGGAAGCTGTTGAAGCCTATTCTTGAGCAAAGGCACACCACTCTCGAAGCAGGGTAAGATGTTGTCACCAAAGTAGAATCTTTCCTGAAATATGCAGCAATAGAAAAGGATCAGGGGTAAGTCTTGATGATCTGATTTATGTCTTCAACAAAGCATTGAGGAAAAACCCAAAAGGACAAAAAAGTTGGTGGCAGAATAATAAGCCAGAAGGTGGGAGTGAAGAAATCACGCTATGTGATATTTTTGCACCAACCTGCAGGGCATGAATATCAAAAACCACTAAGCTAGTGGGCCCTCCCCTTGAAATTGGTATATTTGACAAGATCCTAGCAAGAGTGAATGCTGTTGCAACATCTCCTTCTTCTTCCATGCGCTCAAGAGTTCCCGTGGGAAAATAGGGAAGCACTAGTGTAAACGATGAGACAAACAACTTTGGCAATGCATATACTATTGATAACTGCTCAAAGATTACTCCTGGAGAACTAAATGAAGCCAAAAATGCTACATGTTGTCCGCGAATTCCATGAGCATTGGAAATGAATAAGTTGGGGAATCCATCAGCGAATGTCCTATAGCAGTACTTTGATTAACAAAAATCAGAGTGTGCACATGATCATTATGAAACCATAAAAATGGAAGTTTGCAAAAGCTTTTATAGAATTTATCTGCCCTCCTTTTCATTGGCATTATCAGTGAATAAAACACAGAAGGAAAAAGAAAAAGAAAAAAAGGAAAAAGGCTCTATAAAAAGTAGGCCGGGGGGACCAATATCCACAATCATCAAAGCCACCACAGATAAACATCTCCAACTAGGGAGTCCACTATCTAACTTGCCTCAACTCATAGAATGGTAATGTACAGTGCTGCAAAAATCTACATGGTTTCAATTAGCATGTACAGAATTACAATCTAGTGGCTCAGATGTCTAATGAACTACCAGTAGTAAAATGGTGCAGCAAATGGCAAGAGACTTCCAGTTCTAAAAGAGGGAAATAAAATGCTGCTTCTTAGGAGACTTCAAACAAAGAAATTCCTAAGTAGCCATCATCTCTAACCATTTCAAGTTCCTTAAGACTTTGGATTCCCAAGGCTCGAATAGACAATTAATCCTCTTTTTTCATATGTATCAGGCTCCATTCAAAACATATCAAAGACCAGCTCAATTAAACCTGGCAATCAGATATTCCGCTTCCACTAGCAAACGAAGGCTTATCATTCATCCCTTGTGTTTAGATTTAATCAACACCGCGTCCATCCCTAGATAACCCCATAAACTCGTCCAGGAACCAGCAAGCAGCTAACTTGGAACTCTCATACCTTTATGTTGTTGAGGTATTTTAGTCATACTCAAATATGGTTGACGTGTTGAGGTATTTGAGTTATTCCCAACGTATATTCTAATATAGGCCATCAGATTAGTAACGATACAAGGGTGTAATGGACCTTTGTGGGAGAGTCCAATTAACCGTAGAACCAAATGTTGTTCTATAAATACTAACTGGAAGCAAATGGTCTGAGCATTCCAAACTAGACACTCAGGGTGTAATGCTTTAAGCAACATTGTGCTTAAACCCTAAACCCTAACATATGTAGCTGCATTAGCCTTCCATATCCATATAAGGAGAAGGGGGAAAAAAACCTACAGACCTATTCGGTGTGGCTTCCTATTCTTATTCCTGTTAAGGACTCTTAGTCTTTCCTTCTTATCATAAGGGTACTTTAGGTAACCTACAATGTGTTTCACTTTATAAAAGTATATGTACTACCTCATTACCAAATTAATAAAGTGTATCAGAAACATAACATGGTATCGAGCTGTTCATACGGGTCTCTGCCCTAATTGTTTGTTCGAGCGTTTTCTGGTTCTGGTCATGCCGTCTCTTCCGGCGTCACTTCCGGCGTCTTCTTCTGCTGTTATTGCTTTAAATTTGGATCTAGTCTTCCTATTAAGCTGGATTCAACGAATTTTCTCTTGTGGAGAGCACAATTCCTACCTTTTCTTCGTGGATACGAGCTGCTTGGGTTTCTTGATGGTTCAAATCCTCGTCCTCTGAATGATTCCTCGTCTGATCTCGTGTCGATTTTGGAATCGCAAAGGCTTTGGGATCGCCAAGATCAACTGATTCTTGGATTCTTGGTGTCGTTTCTCTCTACGCGTGTGTTGCCTCATGTAATTTCTGCAAACACGTCTGCTGAAGCGTGGAATGCTTTGAACACGATTTTTGCTTCTAGTTCCCAATCAAGGATTCTTGATTTGAAAGATCGTCTATTCCATGTTCAAAAAGGATTTTCTACTGTTGCTGATTATTTGCTTGAGGTTAGATCCTTCTCTGATGCTTTGACTACGGTTAATTCCCCTGGTTCAGATAGTGATCTTGTGTTAGCAACACCGTGGTCTTGGAGAGGAATTTAACGATTTTTCCACATCGTGCGACTTGAGCTGAGTTGGTTTCATTTGATGCGTTATCTGGATTGCTTTTGTCTCAAGAACTACATATGCAGCGGTCAGCTTCTGCCTCGTGTCGTCTATTTTGACAGCAAATCTTACAACTCAGGGATCCTCTCATCGACGAAATAATTTTGATTCTTCTTGGTTTGTTTCGAATTCCCAATCTGTATCAAGATCTGGTGATACTTCTAATTGGAATCGTCGGTCATGGAATCGACGTGGTGGTCGCTCAGTGGTCGATTTGGGTCTAGAGCTCGTGGCCGTAACAATGAATCTGGTTTTGTAGTTTCTGATTCTCGCAGTACTGAAGCTGCTCCTTCTTTCTTGAATGAATCGCGTCTCATTTGTCAATTGTGCGATGCTCCAGGCCATAAATCTAAGCAGTGTCCACAATGCTTCAATCATGCGTTTGTAGGTAAATTCTTGTGTTCGTCAGCTGTTCTTTCTTCTAAGAAAATTTATGATAAATCGGATGGGTCTTGGACACTGGGTCTAATTCTCATCGATTGCAAACCAGCAACGCATCAGAGCCATATACGAGGAACTGAAAATATTTTCATAGGTAATGGTCAGGCTCTTCCTATCTCTCATATTGGTGCTTCTCATTTTACAGCATCTGGTAGAGATTTTATACTGACAAATCTCCTATGTGCGCCGTCTGTTACATATAACTTGTTGTCTGTATCTCGGTTTTCTGTTGATAACAATGCCTATTTTGAATTTTTCTCTGGGAATTTCTTGGTTAAGGATCGTCTGACACACAAAGTTTTGCTGGAGGGGAAGAGCTCTAATGGTCTGTATGTTTCTGGTTTTGATTTTTCATCTGTTGTTTGCAAGACATCTCTCAATTCTAGTAGTACTGGATGTATAGGAAATTCTAATAGTACTGGATGTATAAGCAATTCTAATCGTACTGGCTGTATAAGAAATTCTACTTTGCATTGTAATATTGCTACTGCTGAAGACTGGCATCGCCGTCTTGGTCACCCCACTCCTCAAAGAACACGCTTAGTTCTTCATCGGTTGGGTTTAAAAATGTCTTCATTACCTATGTGTGAAGCTTGTCGGTGTTCTCACGACCACGAATGCCTCTTCACTCTTCTACAACTCTCAGCCGTGGTCCTCTTGACATTGTTCATTCAGATATTTGGGGACCTGCTCCTGTGCTTTCATTTGATGGATTTCGATATTATGTTGTTTTTGTTGACCAACATACTAAATACACATGGCTGTATGTGATGAAGCATAAGTCTGATCTTCAATCTGTGTTTGTTCGATTTAAGAAGTTAGTTGAAAATCATTTTTCTACTTCCTCGTGTACTTTACAACCGATGGAGGTCTGAGTATAAGTCTTTGTTTCGCTTTCTTAGTATGCATGGTGTCTCTCATCGTGTTTCATGTCCGTATACCCCGTCACAGAATGGAATTGCAGAAAGAAAACATCGCCATATATTGGAGTCGGGTTTGGCTTTGCTTTTTTAAGCTGGAATGCCATCCAAGTTTTGGTCTGCTGCTGTACGTACTTCGGTTTATTTGCTTAATAGAATTCCACTTTCAATCTAGCAGTCTCGGTCACCTCTTGAGGCACTCTTTTGTGAACAACCAAATTATAAGAATTTACGGATTTTTGGTTGTCAGTGTTTTCCTTGGCTTAGGCCATATTCAGCCACTAAGCTTGACAAGAGGTCTTGATCTTGTGTTTTCCTTGGATATCTTGATGGGTATAAGGGCTATGCTTGCTATGACAGTACTTCAGGGAAAACTTTTGTTTCCAAATATGTTAGGTTCAATGAAGTAGTGTTTCCTTATAAAGAGGGTGTCACTAGCACACTTGATACTTCTCAGTGGTTTGATATGTTTCCATCACTGTATGTTCCACAAGCTATTTCAAATGCTTCTACTGTAATTTGTACTTCTCTAGATATTAATGAAATCTCCCCACCCCTGCTAAATGGGCCAAATATTATTGGTAGGCCCATGGGTTCTGATGCTCGGCTTGGACACTCCACAACTCACACAAGTCCTCAACCATTAAATGGATCACAAGAGTTAAATGGGCCTGATCATTTAACTTCTGAGTTACCCTCACACTTATCCACTTTAGATGGGTCACATCAGTTCAATTCTGAAATGAATATAGCTGAAGTTTCTCCTCAGCCCATTCGAACCCAGCTAAATGAAATTTCTACTTCATCTCAGCAATTTGGTATTGCTGCACCGGTTCATGTTGATGGAAATCCA
Source organism: Hakea prostrata (assembly GCF_041222555.1). Taxonomy (NCBI): domain Eukaryota; kingdom Viridiplantae; phylum Streptophyta; class Magnoliopsida; order Proteales; family Proteaceae; genus Hakea; species Hakea prostrata. Next base: position 14,190,739 of record NC_142607.1, read on the forward strand.
CCTAATCAAAATTCTTCATGTGTACACATGGATGCTACATCTGATCACTCTCAACGTCATGAAATGATTACTTGATCAAAATCTGGTTTATTAAAACCTATAGTCAAAATGAATCTTCTTGCCTCTGTTGAAGATGAGTCTGTTCCTACTTGTTATTCAAAGGCGGTTATTTTCCCTCATTGGCGAAAAGCGATGAATGAAGAGTTTAACGCTTTGCTTTATAATGGAACGTGGGTACTTGTTCCTTCCAAGCCCAATTATAACATCATAGGATGTAAATGGGTATTTCGAGTCAAAAAAAATCCTGATGGAAGTATAGAGCGCTACAAAGCAAGGCTTGTCACAAAAGGGTTCCATCAACGTCCGGGTTTTGATTTTGGAGATACCTTTAGTCCGGTTGTTAAACATACCACTATAAAAGTGGTCTTGTCTATTGCTCTTGCCAATAATTGGCCTATTCGACAGTTGGATGTCTCTAATGCTTTTCTTCATGGGGATTTGGTTGAAGATGTTTATATGGAACAGCCTTCTGGTTTTATGGATCCATCCAAACCTACGCATGTGTGTCATCTTCGAAAATCTCTCTATGGGTTGAAACAAGCTCCTCGCGCCTGGTATCATAAGCTCTCTTCATTTTTGATATCTCAAGGATTTGTTGGTTCCAAAACAGATAGTTCACTATTTTTGTATCATTCATCCTCGATTACGCTATACTTCCTTATATATGTTGATGATATTCTTGTTAATGGGAACAATTTTGGAGCAATTAGTTCCCTCTTGAAGGCCTTATCAACTGCATTTGCTATTAAAGATCTGGGTAATTTGCATTATTTTCTTGGGATGGAAGCTAAGCGAACTTCCGATGGATTGTTTCACTCAACACAAATATATCACAGATTTGTTATCTCAAACAAAAATGAATGAGGCTAAGGCAGTTTCTTCTCCAATGGCTTCGGGTACTTCTTTATCTCTTGAGCTTGGAACTCCTCTTTCTGATGGGACAGAATATCGCAAGATTGTTGGTGCTTTACAATATCTTTCTAATACCCACCCTAATATTGGATTTGTTGTTAATCGTGTTGCACAATTTATGCATTCACCCACTAATGTTCACTGGAGTGCGGTTAAAAGAATTTTGCATTATCTTCATGGCACCTCTACCATGGGGATTTTTTATTCTAGCAAATCTTCTATGACTATCAGTGCTTATTCTGATGCAGACTGGGCGGGTTGTCCTGATGATAGGTGCTCCACCACCGGCTATTGTATCTTTCTTGGTAATCACTTAGTTTCATGGAGTTCACGGAAGCAATGTACAGTTTCTCGATCTTCTACGGAAGCTGAATATAGAGCGATTGCTGCAGTTTCTACTGAGTTGATCTGGCTTCGTTCTTTACTTGGAGAGTTGCATGTTTTTCTGCCTTCACCACCACAGATTTGGTGTGACAATATAGGTGCAACTTACATGACAGCCAATCCAATCTTCCATGCTCGTACTAAACATGTGGAGATTGATTTTCATTTCGTCCGTGATCTTGTTGCCTCTCATCAGTTGACTGTGCGTTACTTATCTACTACCGATCAGCTAGCTGATCTTCTTACTAAGAGTCTTCCACGAGCTCGTTTTCTACTCCTTCGTGACAAGCTTTCGGTTGAGGATCCGATACACTTGAGGGGACATGTTAAGGACTCTTAGTCTTTCCTTCTTATCATAAGGGTACTTTAGGTAACCTACAATGTATTTCACTTTACAAAAGTATCTGTACTACCTCATTACCAAATTAATAAAGTGTATCAGAAACATAACAATTCCCCAAAGGTTCAAAAGGAAAGAAGGCAGCAGATAATACTAACAACATTTCTGGTGCATCTTGGCTAAAAGAGTCTTGACTAACCAACAGAAACCCATCATCCATCTCCAAAACGACAAAATTTACCTTCTAGATTTCCAGATATTCAAAAAATATATATGTTAATTTTCTACGCAGAATTGTTTCATCAAATCCATCCACAATAAAAAAAAGCCAAATGCAGCACCAACGTGAAGATGGTGGCATACTCGCATTTCAAATGTCAACGAAAGAACAACAGAAGCGATTTCCTTTTTGTTAAATCTAAACAAAAAACTACCTCCATGTAATATTTCGAAGATCAATGGCGTCGGATTCAGCAGCAACTTTCTCGGCTAATTCCTTCGTCTCATCGCAGTAGAAAAGACAAACCTTCTTCAAATTCTTTTTAGACGATTCTATAGTTGCAGCTGCGGCCATTGGTACAGCAGAGGAGTCTTGCACGGTTCGGAGATGATCCATTCCACTTACGGAATCTATACTGTACTTAAGCGAGTTTTGCGCATTAACTTTAAGATCACATTTGATCTGGCTCTTTTCCCCTTGAAAAATCGAACGCGAGAAGGTTTCGGTTTCACGGCGGAAAACGAAGGGGTTAGGGTTTCGAGGCGACAAGCAGTACTTCGATTTCTGAACGAAGCCGGACGTGATGGAGCAGCCGCCATTTGTCTGACACAGTCTTTCACGAAGGACCGCTGTATTCCGATACCGATACGGCCTCTGGTTCATGCAGAAGTTCGATAATCGAGAGCGACTCGTTTAAATTTCAAAACTTTTGGCACATGTTCGCTGTCGTCGTTGCGTTAGAACAAATTTGCGTTACTCCTGCCGTGCCACGTCATTTTACACGTGGATTTCTCACCAAACAAAATCAGACGTGGATTTTGACATATGCACAAGTTTTTGGTTTTATATATGTTGGTTAAAGGACAAAACATCTATGCAACTAATCCAAAGGCATGAGAGAGACAGTCTGATCAGCTCCTCGTGAGTGGAGAACAATGTATTCCCTTAAAGCTTTTGAGCTACAAAGTAGAGAGCGTGGCCTACATCACTTATGAAAATTCTTACTTTCGATATTTTTTTTCAATATCTACGAATGAATTCCGCCACTATTGTATGGTAAAAAAAATGTCAATGGAATATATTGTTCTCCCTTAACGGAGAGGTGATACATATTCACAAGAGATTGGTGTTTGTTTTGACGATATTCAAATTGATTCTATATTGAACGTATTGATCGTGAGTCGAACCAGTTAGGATACACCCAGGTTAAACAGACCAAGTCAAGGCCGGTTACGCAAGCGTAAATGCAGGATAACAAAGTGAATCCTAGTAGATTAATAACCGAAGACAAAGTATTTGACTGAGACTCAATGACTCATATTTGAGTATGACTCAATCACTAAAGTTCGTATTGCAGTCCAAGTAATGTTTTTGTTCAAGACGAACTCATACGTAGAAAACCTATAAAAAAATAAGGGAACACAAGAGAAATGTACACTGAATAGAACCATACTATTCGAATTATTATTGTTCATTACTTTCTTGTCTTCCTCAATCGGATTCCTAACTAGATCGTCGGAGGTGAAAATTCGACCTCCATAATTGAGCTCATTCTTGCAAGTTCATCCTGCTGAAGGGACGAACAGGATTGTGCAGCAACAAGTTGGATCCTCTTCGAGTTAGGTTAGAAGTTTGTGATCGTCTGACACATCTCTATTACATATTAGGAAGGGACACACCTCTTAATTCTAAATGATTTGGACACGTGGATCATGAGAGGCAACTATAATTTTTCTTTGTTATATATTGATGGTGGAAGCAAGGTCCAAAATGTCGCCGGGTGTCGCCGTGTCGGTGCCCGGCGACACAGGTGACACCGACGATATAGACGATATGTCGATCGATTTTTTGAGAAAAACTCAAACAAAATCGATGATGAAAATCATGAAATCTGCAGTGGGGGAGAGTCCAAGAGCGCTGCAAGAGAGATCTGCAGTGGGACTCTGGGAGAGACCGAGTGGGAGAGACTGAGAGAGAAGAGAGATCAGAGAAAAGAGAACCGGAGAGAGTTGTGACTTGTAAGAGTGTCCAGAGAGATCTGTGGTGGGAGAGACCGAGAGAGAGACCAGTCATCGGAGATCGCAGCGATGAGAGTGCTCCGTCTGCCATGGTTTCTGGCAGCTTCCATGGTTTTCAGCAGCTCACTTCCGCAGAGAAAGAGAAAGGAAAGAAATACTAAGAGTTAAATCAGAGAATAGTTAATGCAAGAAAACCATAAAGGAATTTTAAATGAAAGAAAGGAAATAAAAAAAAAAAAAAGAATCCTAGATTCCTAGGTCGCAGAGATAATTTAATAAGGAGAGATAATAGTTAATGTGAAAATTTTAAAATATCTTGATATTTTCAGAATTTATCGCGATATATCGAACTTTTAACGATATATCGCGATATTTTGACAATTTATCGTCGATATTTTGTAAAATCGGTGTCGCTGGGGGGTGTCGTGTCGCCCCCCAGCGACAAGTCGAAATGTCTCCCCGTGTCGGCGATAAATCGCCGACACATGGAACCATGGGTGGAAGACACCATGGGACAAATTATGACGTTTAATATTGAGTGATTGACCATAAATTGCGGGAGGAGAATGCTCAGACTAATATAAGTTTTTACGCTCGTTTCTTTCTTTCCTCTGAAAGGCATAACAGGTTTGAGAGTAGAATAAGGTAATTTAGGAATTTAAAAAATATAGTAGGACACCAGTTGTTTGTTGAATATGAAATAGGGTAGGAAAGAAAGGGTGAGTACAAAGTTTAAAAAATTAAAGTTTTTTATGAAATATCAAAGTGTGACTTGTATGGTTAACTAAGGTTGAAAAATTAGCAAACAAGCTGACATGGTGTGCTAATTAAAATCACACTAAATAAGTTAAATTTTGTGAAAAAAAATGAAAAACAACAAATATGACCTACATTCTAACTTTTTTAACAAAATATTTTCCTTAATTTCCTTTCATTTTTCATCATCTCATTATATATGGGTGTCACGTGTTTATTTTTTTCACTATTTTTTTTCCCATCCCACATTTGCAAACAAATGGCGCCTAAATGTTGAATTATTATTTATCTTCTCACATGTGAAATATCACTATTGTACCACGGCTGTGGAATGCAAGTAGAGACCTTCCCTATTATATTTTACTTCTTTGCTTTCCTAGACTAATATATACATCTTTCCAAAGGAAGACAGTGCCTCTCAATTCATCACATATTTTTTTATCAAATCAATTCATCACTTTTGATTACAACAAGATCACCCTAGTAATAATAATAATAATAATAATAATCTGCTAATATTTTTTGGTAGAATAATAATCTGTTATCACATGAATTATACTCCCTTTAAAGCTCAGGTACATGCTTTGAAGCCTGGTCTTATTAACAGTTTCTCTTGCATGAGAGCTCAGGTAAATCCTTCAAAGCCAGGTTTTACTCCATTTAAGAGACTTTCCACAGCCCTTGCCTTCTTGCTGAGGATAAATGTCTCCATCTTCCCAGTCGAAGCCCCTAAGAGATCATCAAAAACCAGAGTTGAAGGAGCCATATAACGAGGCAGGCGATCGCAAAGAAGCTTAATAATTATCTGTTCAGCAGTGGCATCCATGCCTTTCTTTTCCCCATTGATCATCAGGCGACCTACAACAGCAGCCTTAAGAATTGCTGGATGATTGAACAGCACTGATTCAACCTAAGTTGTGATTATATTCTATCCTTCAACCGGTCCTTTAATTAGCTCCATGTAACCATCAGAATGTTTAACAGCCAACTCTCTAGTTCAAAACCATCCACCTCTTAAAACTTCCTCTGTTGCTTTCAAGTTCATGAGGTACCCATTCATTACTCTGTTTCCTCTAAACACCACCTCACCCATGCTCTTTGCATCAGGTGGCACACTTTTCATGGTGACTGGATCTTTTATGTCAACAACCTCTTCCATGGGAAGCAGGCCAGGCCTTATCATGACTTCAACTTTGCACACTGATCAGCAGGCAAGGAATCCCACTCAGGCTTCTATGTACGAATTGTTCCTGGACCATCTGTTTCCATCAGGCAATATGAATGTAAAACATAGGAGGAACCAAGCTCCTCAATCTTGAATAAAACATGTGGAAATGGTGGTTCACCAGTCATAACACCCATCTTGCAGTCAATCGCTGGCGCATTGACAAAATCATGTTCAATACATGCAATTGGTGCATCAGATATGTTTGTCACTTTGTGAAGTGCAATACTATCAAATATGCCCTCTGGAGAGACATTTCTCAGGCATTTAACTGCCACCCCCAAAGTAAGACACCATCAATTGCAGAGGAACATGGGAACAGTCCATAGATAGACAAGCATGGAACTCATATTATTAAGAAGAACAGCTGCAGATGAATCAGTTTATGCACCTCCACGGCTGTAAATAACTCCTTGAGGACTTGATGTCGTGGCGGGGAAGAATAATTTAAAGTTATTGAATCCCATTCATCTTTGGGTCATCTGATATCAAAATGAGGTTGTCCCATGGCTAGTAGATTCTCATATTCCAAGTAAATTGAACCGGAGGTGCTAATGGCAGCTATATAGTGTACTGCTTTCTGGGGTTAAGACCAAGACAGGTGACTTCATGCTTGTCTTAAGACAGAAGCTCAAGTGCCCCACATGCAACTTCAAGAAATTGGTAGTCACAAAGAATATTTGTTATTCCAAATGTCTCAATAGTACAGATATCATGGCAGAATAATGTCGTACATTAAGTGTGTGGGGGACTGCTCCACCAATTGGAACACTGAAGTGCAGCTCATACATATCGCGGATATTCAGAGCTAAGGCAGCACCCTGCACAATATTACAATATTAGGGGGCACAATAATTATTTTAATAGTAGTAAGAAAGTCATAAGCACAAACATATATTTCTGTCATAATTAAGAAAGCTGATGTTTGGAAAAGGAAGGTTTCAGCCAATCCATCCAAATATTTTAACCTAATTTGTGTGTTTTGAGAGTGAAATCAAACATTGAAGTGCCAAATAATACAAATGCATGATTTAGTCTGACAAACAAAAGCTTACTGAAGTAACCATTCAGGTTACAGTTCAGAGCATTAGAGAACCTACACTTAACTTCCTTAAAGAAAAGCAGATAATAAAAGCCAAAAAATAATTGCATGATATCATGAGCATTGGGACGAATCCAAAGATTTAAGTCTGTAAAAATTACAAAACGCTAGTAAATTTGAATGTGACCAGAAAAATGGGTTTCTCATCTTTGCCACCCAGATTTCCATCTTCCTATTCCTGTACCAGTAACCAGTTAAGAAGAAATAATAACTTGTACCTTTTTCTTTCTAGTGTCAATGAAAAAGAAATTGACAAGGGTAAGCAAACTGTGGGATTCAGTCCAAGTGCCCAACATTACTTAAATCACCTCAGGAATGGTGTTATAATTTGTTCAGAAAAAAAGTTGAGGGCATAAATCATTTGGTTTTCATGCAGTAGCGATAGTAAAAGGATCAATAATGTCCAATGGTTGAAGCACCATTAAGGGAAACTAGAGTTGATTCTGTGACTAGAGAAATGCCAGAGAGACAACAGCCTCTCAGAGTAGTCTGTATTGAACCAATTGTTGAAAAGTGCAAAAAAATTAAATGGTCATGAAGAAATCATATTATTACTTTGAAGAAGTACCAAATCATGGCACAAGATAAAAAATGTTCGGACAAATGAAAATCAACATGGAAACAATGGAACTTTTTAACTATAAAAATGCTGCAACAACTGTTCCTCCCAGTGGTTTCATTCATGAGCTGCACCCTGCAGGGGGCTTAGGACTAGTATGCAAAAGTGTAGCCTATTTTAAGGTTTACAGTTCTTAATGGTAGATTGCGTATTGTTGTTGTATATATATGGCAAAGATCAAGATAGAAGAGTTCATTTTATGGTCCTTTTAAAAAGAGTTTAGTGTAGCATATTTTAAGGTTTTCAGTTCTTAATGGTAGATTGCGTATTGTTGTTGTATATATATGGCAAAAATCAAGATAGAAGAGTTCATTTTATGGTCCTTTAAAAAGAGTTTATAATACCATAAAGAATACTCATAGTTTTAATGTAATTCTATATTTAAGTTCCTGAGCTTGAAACTTTTTATACAACACAAAAATTACACACAATATAAGTGAATTAAAAAAAAAAAAAAAAAAAAAAAGGAATCTGTGTTCTAACCCCCCCCCCCCCCCCCCAAAAAAAAAACCAAAATGCAACTTATCCACAAACAATACAAATAATGACATCCTGAAAATATATTGCAATGCGGATAACCAAAAACATGAACTAGAGCATCCAAATCATAAACCAGACAGCATTACTAATGTCCCAAAAACGCAGGTCTAGCGAAAGAAAGAGCTAAATTAAATAAAATCCCAGAATAAATAATTAAAGGAACTTATTAATTAAGGGGAAAAAAGGGTGGTACTGGTGAATAAAAATTTATTTTGAACAACTTGTGACATCAAAGTGAGATATTCCCATCTGGGTAAGAACAGAAGCAAGTTTCAAGCCACCATTCTCGTGTTTTCACCATGTATATTTGAGATCACCATAGAGAATCGGTACGCTATCTCTGTACACACAAGCTAACCTCTCTAGGAAGCTTATGGGAGACAAGGGAACATAATTTGCAGAGCATCTAATAGGAGTATAGGACCCTCCATCAATCTCATGGGCTTTAAGTGCTCTCTGTGTTACTCGAAGCACAAGTGCAGTGGAAAATTCAAAAGTTCCCCGGAAACAGATAATGAGTATGATTTGCAAATATTTCCATCAAAAGAGATGCAATGAGATTTTTGTTATCTTATTCTGTTAATCGTCTGAAATTAAAAAATAAAATAAAATAAATACTAAATATCTTCAGGTTATCCATTATCATACCTTACAAATGTGAGATGGATGATGAACGCCAACTTGCTGAAATGAAGTTGCTTCAAACCGAAGTGGAATTTACCAGCATCATTATCTGTTTTATTTTCGCCAACATGATGAGTTAAGCCAATTTCAAGAAATTACAATTTTTCGCAGGACAAAAACAAATTAAACACAAATTACCTGCAGCTTCACATCGGCATTCTGGGCATACCATTGGACCGCACGATGGTCTTTTTAAAGGATCAAAACAGTTGGAACAAATATATTCCAACAAAGTTTGAAATCTCCTGAAGACAACTTTCCTAATTCTTGTTACCTCATAAATACAGCTTTTCTAGAAGAGAGAGGGGTTGGGGGGTGTTCAGAGAAGGCACATAAGGCCAACGAACCGGGGGACAGGAAAGAGGCCCGATAGAAAGATTAGAGATTACATATCAGACAGCGCTATGAAGATTGTGTCAGGTAGGTAATGATTCATAACCAGCTTAGTCCAGGTATTTTCTGCAGCCCAACTTCCTTCATTTCATCCCTCAATTTCTTCACATCTTCCCACCTCCCATCGCAAGCATATATGTTAGAAAGCATTACTCTATAAGCAGTTTTGTCAGGTTCAATCTGAAATAGCTGACGGGCAACAATTTCACCCAAGTCCAAATTTCCATGAACGCAACAGGTTGCTAGAAGTGCACCCCAAACGCCTGAATCTGGGGTTTTTGGCATGGATTGGATAAGATCATAGGCCTTCCTCAACTCTCCAGACATACCCAGAAGCTTCACCATGTAAACATAATGCTCTGCTCTGGCTTCAATTCCAAACTCATCTTTCATTCTTTTGAAAAGCTCCTGGCCGTCTCTTACAAGCCCAGCATGGCAGCAAGAACCAAGAAGAGCAGAGAAAGTGGCTTCATCAGGTCTCAGTCCATCTTCCAGCATCTCATCAAACAGACGAAAGGCACGGGAGACAAGTCCATGAGAACCAAGTCCTGAAATTGTAGAATTATAGGTAATAACATTCTTTTCTGACATAGTCTCAAAAACCTGAAGCCCCAGGCCAACAAAACCACACTTTGAGTACATGTCTATAATGGCAGAGGAAACCATGATTTCTACCTCCAATCCATGCCTTAGAACATAACCATGGATCTCCCTACCTGGTCTCACATTTGCCAATCGAGCACTAGCTGCCAGTACACTTGCAACTAAAATGGGATCGGCTTTTCTACCTGCCATATGTGTCATTTCCCTGAACATTAGTAAAGCCTCGTCAAATTTTCCGGATTGAACGAATCCAGCAACCAAAGCAGACCGTACAACTAAATCAGGGTGGGATAAAGTACTGAAAACTCTTTGAGCTGAACTCAAACAGCACCACCTTGAGTACATACTCACAAGCACGCTGCCCACATGGTTATTATAGTCAAATCCATTTTTCAAGCAAAAACCATGAATTCCTTGTCCAGTTTCCAGCAAGCTGGATTCTGTCAGGCCTGAAATCAAGCCAACTAGTGTATATTCATCAGGCTTTTCACCCAATTTTCGCATCATACTAAACAAATCTAGCCCTTTCTTCCATAGTCCACAAGACCCGTAACCTGAAATCATAGTATTCCAGAGAACCAAATCAGGTTCTGATATACCATGGAACACCCTGCTGGCTTCTTTAATGAAGCACAACTTCGAGTAAGCACTCACGAGTGCACTGCTAGAAACCGAATCCCATTCTAAACCAGACAATATCACTTGCCCATGAATCGTTCTCAGCCCAAATGGATCCAAGTTCTCTGAACATGCACGTAGAATACATGCAAATGTGAAATTGTCGGGTTTCACCTGGGCACCAATCATATGTCTGAAGAGAGGGAACGCATGGTCGAATTTGTGGTACTGTGCATAAGCTCTGATCATGGAATTCCACATGTATACACTTCTATTAGTAGTTCTATCGAACACATTGCGAGCAGTATGTAGGTCTTTGTTAAGAGCATACAATCTGATGAGTTTGGTTGCGTAAAAGGGATCAGTTGAGAGTTGGTACTTGATGATCACTGCGTGCAATTGTTTGGTTAACAACAGATGCTGGTAAGACTGTGAGAGCTCAAAAACAAGGGAAGGAAACAGAGAGCGCATTTAGATGGAGAATGTAATTACTCATCATGAAGGTGATGGTGCTGGGTCTATGTCAGCAGAACATTGTCAGAATATAAACTTCTGGTCGTGTTGTTTATAAACACCACGATCAGGGTTTTAGATGGTGTATTGGTGTTTATAAACACGGAGAGAAAGGGGATTCAACCGGTTTATTTTTTTTTTTTATGAGTTCATCCGGCTAGTTTGTACGCACTTCGATTACATCCTCGGAGGAAGCTTTATCATTCACAATGATCAAATTCATGACCTTGCAAAATTTATATTTAAGTAAAGATCCTCGTATCGGATTGGGACCAATATCTTCTTTGATGGGTCAATATCTAATGTGATGCATCGTTGGTGTCTAAGGAACATAATTTAGGAGTGGGCCTCCTTAATACAAGCCCATGACAATGCTATAAAGAGAGCTATATGTGCACTTTGTTCCATTTCAAGCAATCTTATGTGTAAAATTCTTGACTAAAAGATTGGGATTACTATATGTTTTTGAGGACGATCTAGATCAAGTGGTTGTTGCATCAAACTCTCAACAAGCAACACGTATCATATATGGGCAGCATCCACACTCGTCAATTGAAGTGAAGCCGATACTACATTATGTTGTAGTAGATTATCTACCCTGGAGGGTTCGGTTGCTTAGAAGCACGATCGATTGGCACATTTCCACTTCTTAGATTGTAGACTACCTATATCCTCAGCAAAGTACTTTATGTTGGCGATATATCGCCGTGTCGCCCAAGTCCGACACGAAAATAGCAATCAAAACGAAAGGTACAAAATGTTGCCAGAAAATCGCCGTAAATCGGTTATTTTTCATCAAACCGGTGAAATGTCAACAAAATCAAAGATTTTGTCATAGCGGCATGAGTTCTACCGATGTTGGTGCGTTCTACCACCGGAAGAGAGGAAGAAAATAACTAAATATAAGCCGCAATTCTTCCATTTTTTACTGGACTGAATCTTCTGGTCTTCTCTCCATTCGTCAGTAACAAAACTCGATCACTATTCAAACCTCTCCCTCTTGTTTTTTTTTTTTTTTCTCTCCTGGTTCTCTCCACACAATCCCAAAATCCAAAACCCTCTTTGCTCTCTCTCTCTCCAACTCTTCTACACCATCACTGCAAGCCTACAACTCTTCTCCCGCGGCCTCAGGCTACAATCTCTCTCTCTTAGTCATCTCTCTCTCTCTCTCTCTCTCTCTCTCTCTCTCTCTCTCTCTCTGCGATGGTGTACTACCTCTTCCCTAATCTCCCAATCTCAGACTCTCGCGGTTCGCTCCACTAAATGTCAGCGAAAGGTCGTCGACTTTTCGGGGTTTCAGTGGTGTTGCTAGCCACTGACATGGCGACACCAACCGATATTTTGAATTGTGATCCTCGGCCTTGCTACCCAATTGAATAATGTTTTGTTTTCTACCAAAAAAAAAAAATAAAAATAAAAAATCGTATTTGGATCGTGCTTTAGGGGGATGGTGCTTCAATGGTGCGTTTAACGTGGTGGCGCTCACCATTGGATGCATGTTATGTAAATTTCATTAAATCCCAGCCACTCAAAACATCATGTATACATCTAACGAACAAAAATGAAATATATTTTTTTTTTCTTCTTCAAAATGAACGAGACCATGGGAAATGAGCTCACATGCCAATGTAAGGTTGTTCGGTGGGTAAAACGAACACCTCTTAGCAGAGAGGTGGGTTCGACTCTTGCTTCTTTTATATATAACATCTCAATCCATTGTATTGTATAAATATATATATATATATATTCATTGTACCCAAAAAAATTAAATTTCAAAGTCACATGGTTGGATTTCAATATACACCTTAACTAGTCATTAAGGTAGTTCAATAGCTGTTACATATATATAATTCAAGTATAAAGTGGTGTTTTGACTCGAAATCTCACACCCTCTCCTCCGTTGTGGAATTATTGATCTTATGCCATGGAAGTCTTACCTTATGCCATAGAGCAACTCGTGGAAGTTGTTATGGTCTTACTTTTACTATCTTAAGGTTCACATCTCAATCATGGGTTAAGATCAATGTAGATGCTTATTTAGACTTGAATGGCAATTCAAGCATTGGTTTTATAATCAGAAACTCCGACAATTTTTTTCTAGGAGCAGTGTCTCAGAGGGTGGGGTTTGCAGAGGTGGCGGTGGGAGAAGTTCTTGCGATTTGTGCAGTTGTAATGGAGGGGAGCAAAATAAGTCTACAGTATCTCATCATCAAATCTGATTGTAAATCTGTTGTAAATCACCTAAATAGCAAGTCCCCTAATGCCTCTGCCCAATTAGAGGTGGTGCTAGAGGATATTAGGATGCTTTCCCCCCTAAGATGTTTGTTGTTTTTGAGTTTATTCCTAGAGAGGCCAACTCTGTGGCAAACTCTCTAGCCCTGTAGGTCTATTGAGGGTGAGACTATTGGCCGTTGTTCACTACTTGGCTCCAGGAAGCCTATTCCCGTGAGGCCTTGTGCCATTCCCTTCATTAAATGATTTTCAACAAAAAAAAAAAAAAAAAAATCACATCTTTTAAGTGCTGCGCAGCCGTCCGATGCGCGTCTGAGAGGAAATTGATTCCATCGTGCACTTTGAAACCCTAAACTCAAAATAAGGGAGGTTACCAAAAAGAAATAGAGAGAGAAAAGAAAAAGAAAGAAGAGGAAAAAAGAAAAAAAAAAAAAAAAATGCACCTGAAAACCCTCACCGTGCCGTATATAAAGAACAAGTGAGCCATTGACAGGTCTCTTCCCGAGTCTCGGACTCGAAGCTTTGCCTTGTGTGCGCTTCCCCTTCCCGCCTTCCATCCTCAATCAAACTGTTCGCTTCAAGATGCCGAAGCATTACAGGCCTCCTGTAAATATTACCCACTTTGACTTCATCGATTATGCTTGAATGGTTCTCAGTATTTTAATCTATGAACTTCAGTCAAGTATTTACTTTGTGAATCTAATGAACTGTTAATTTTCTGCACATGACAGGGAAAGAAAAAGGAAGGAAATGCAGCGAAATATATCACCAGAACGAAAGCTATCAAATATCTGCAGATCTCTCTTCCAACTTTCAGGTATTGAGATGGTTAAGGTGCTATGCAGTTTGAGCTCATCCTCTATAACTTTAGGGTTTTTGGTTTGAGTCCATTTAGTTCAAGCGGCTAAAACTTTAGGGTTCAGAGTTTTTCATTGAGTTGAAGCTGCTAATATTTTTCTTCTTACTAAGCTTACTGTGCAGTAATTCAGATGTTAATTTAGCTAGTATTTTGGTTTTCTCAATGCAGGCGACTATGTATTATCAAGGGTGTTGTTCCCCCGAGAACCGAAGAAGAAGGTGGAAGGAAACCACAAGACATATTATCACATAAAGGATATCACGTTCCTTGCACACGAACCGTTACTCTGCATATTTAGAGATATTCGGGCGTATGACAAGAAGATAAAGAAAGCTCTGGCAAAGAAGAATAAGGACCGTGCAGCTCAACTGCAGACTCGCAGGCCAAGTTACCGCCTTGATCGTATTATCCGAGAAAGGTTTGTCTTTTAATATATATTTTTTTGTTCCCAAATTTCTGCAATGATTCTGCTGAAATATATGTATTTACTTTCTCAATATCTAACTGGGCTGTCATGCTTGGTGGTTAGATACCCGAAGTTCATTGACGCACTGAGAGACTTGGATGACGGCCTCACGATGGTACACCTATTTGCAGCATTACCGGCTGTCCAGAGTGAAGGCATTGAAGTAAAACGTATTCACAACTGTCGAAGGTTTGTCCTAGTGGTTCTGAGTTTATGTTGCTTTTATTTTTTCTTCTCTACATTCTAATTGATTCAAGGACTGCTCCATGCCCATGGTGCACGTTAATTTGTGTGTTCTTTGATTTCAATGAAATTGTTGCTTGCATATCCTTCATTTTGAATTAGTTCTGCATTTGAGAAACTGATAACATTTTAGTTGTTTCTGTTCTACTCATCTGAGTTTTAAGTATTAATGAGTTACTTGATCCCTCCTACTTTAGGTTGTGCGATGAATGGCAAGCATATATTTCTCGAACTCATAGCTTACGTAAGACATTCATATCTGTGAAAGGCATATATTACCAGGTAATTTGTCATCAATATTATAGTGAGTGTGCATGAAATGCAGGTTTCAACTATTTTCATGCTGTTTTCTGTACAGGCTGAAGTTGAGGGGCAGAAGATCACATGGTTGACACCACATGCTTTGCAACAAGTCTTGTCTGATGACGTTGACTTTAAAGTGATGTTGACCTTTCTGGAAATTTACGAGGTAGTGTTTCATTGAATTTCATTCTAACAGCATCCTTTAAAATAGTTTGATTTCTTTGTGATTATGAATTGTCATTTATATACTTGACAATCTGCATTTTGATATGTCAAAGAAGTGCTGTGATTTCATGTCTGTACTTTTATAAGAAGCTTTAAGGTCTTTATTACTCCATGGGCAATTATGCTTTTTAGTGGTTTGCTGGATTCTGTAAATATTCTTTTAATGCTAAAATAAACGTTGGTCAAATTCATGTTTCCATTGTCCTAAAATAAAATGTTTATTTGGCCAATGGTGTCCTCATGCACCATGTGCTTTGCGTTTCTGTTTTTCAATAGGTATTTCATTATACTTTCTGTATGATCCCAGGAAATAGTCCCACTGTTTTATTATAAAAGGATTAGGCTGGAAAAACTGTAACACTGGAGTATAATTGCAGCAATTATTACTAAATCAAAGTTCCAAATTTTGCTTCAACTGGAGCAGTGGCACAGATTGAAATCAAAATATGCAAAATTGGCTAGAAAGTTGGTCTATTTTAGAAGTCAACGTGGGATGGCGATTCTATTGGCAATGATGGAATTTTTCCCGTGATTACTTTCTTTTTTTTGCTGAAGCTTGAAGAATATACAACGAAGCTAGCCTGACCATTTCTAGGGGAAAGAGGAAGAGATCTGGGTTTGCAAAATATAAGGGTGAGAGCCACAGGAATTTACAGTATACCTATTTCTGGCAGAGTTGAGCCTGTGGGAGAAAACCCCAGGAATTTACAAATACACCTATTTCCGGTGGAATTGAGATTGTGACCTGAGGGCCCACATATCTTAGATTAAAATTCAAACATGATGGAATTTCAGATTAGCAGTTGGATTCAAGAACTAGATCTCCACCTCCATATGCGCTTATGCTATATATGCTAGGTGGCAAAGCTAAAGACTGATTCTTCCGTATCACAATGAGATTTCCACTATATGACATACTGACCTAAATCCATTCCCTGTGGAAGGGGTAAAATGTAAGCCTCCAAGGCCAACACTTGGCTAAGAGACCATACCGAATAGTGAAGAATAAAATACTTTGCACAGAAAAGGTGATCTACACCTTCAAAAAGCGTGATCATAGAGGCAGCAATCCTTTTAGTGGGAATGGGTGTTGGGATGATGTGGCCCTGATTTAATAAGCGCCACTCCTTCCAAGATCTTTTAACCAACTCATATGGGTCCAAGAAAGGGTCTCTTGAAAATTTTGTTATGTGATATGGGGGTTATTTGTGATTTTGGCTGTGATGGGATGATTTTGCTAGTAAGGATGGACATTGTTAGTTTGGTTTTGAGGGTAAAAAGGTTAAGTTAGGGCTTTGTGGTTAAAGATGTTCTTAAATGATATTTAGGGTATTAAAGATACTTAACCCATCCCACGGGGATATAGGGTAAATTCCTTGCGATGAGAAATTGGGGTCTATAGGTGTCAGAGTGGGTTGAAGCTTGTAGAGAATGTAGGTAATAAAATAGGGATATGATTCCCCAAGTTTATTTGGGTTTGGATGGTTAAATTAGAAGATATAAGGGTTCTTGTTTTAGGGCTTTGAGGGGGACGGTTAGAATGGGTCAAACTAGGATCTAAAGTCACTAGGGTTGGGGGGATGAAGTACCTGAAGTGTGGGGCAAATCTAATGCTTTATTGGTGTAGATCTGACCTGAATTTTGGGTGTCTTACGAACTCCGAAAATTCTAAAAATTAGAAAGGTTGATATGAGAATGGGCATAGAGTGTAGGGTAGCTTAGTGGCTAAAAATTTCCACTATCAGGATTCATATTTCCACTATCCTAAAATAAAATGTTGGTCAGGATTCATGTTTCCACCTTGATTTAGTTGTAGCAATTATTACTAAATCTAAGTTTCAAAGTTTGCTTCCACTGGAGCAGTGGTACAGATTGAAATAAAAATATTATTATAAAATCTGCAAAATTGGCTTGAAATTTGGTCTATTTCACAAGTCGATGTGGGATGGCTATTTTATTGGCCATGATGGAATTTTCCCTGATTACTTTCTTTTTTGGGCTGAAGCTTGAAGAGTATACAACCAAGCAAGCCTGACCACTTCCTAGGCGGGAGAGGAAGAGGCTTTGGTTTGCAAAATATAAGCGGGAGAGCCACAGGAATTTACAATATACCTATTTTTGGCAGAGTTGAGCCAATGGGAGAAGGCCCGGGGAATGTACAAATACACCTATTTCTGGTGGAGTTGAGACAGTGACCTGAGGACCCACATATCTTATATTTAAATTCAAGCATAACAAATTTTAGATTAGCTGGTGGACTCAGAACTAGATCTCTGCCTCCAAAATTCACACTTATGCCAAATATGCTTGCTATGCTAAATACTATTCCCATCCATATCACAACGATATTTCCCACTATATGACATTAGACCTAAATCCGTTCCGTGTGGAAGGGGGAAAATGTAAGCTTCCTAGGCCAACACCTGGCTAAGAGACCATACCAAATATAGTGAAGAAAAAAGAGCTTGCACAAAAAAGGTGATCTACACCTTCCAAAGTGTGATTACAGAGGCAGGAATTCTTTTTGTGGGAATGGGGGTTGGGATGATGCAATCCTAATTTAATAAGGGCCACTCCTTGCAAGATCTTTTAAGAGAACCAACTCGTATGGGACCAAGAAAAATTTTGTTATGTGATATGTGGGTTATTTGTGATTTGGGCTGTGATGGGATGATTTTACTAGTAGGGATGGATCTGGTTAGTTTGGTTGTCAAGGCAAGAAGGTTAAGTTAGGCCTTTGTGGTTGAAGATGCTCCTAAAATTAAGGATACTTAGCCCATCCTGTGGGAGAAATAGGGTAAATTCATTTTGATGAGAAATTGGGGGTCCATATGCGTCAGAGTGGGTTGAAACTTGTAGGGGGTCTAGGTAATAATATAGGATATGATTCCCTAAGTTTAATTGGGTTTGGATGGTTACATTAGAAGATACGAGGGTTCTCGTTTTAGGGTTTTGAGGGGGACGGTTAGAATGGGGTTAAACTGGGATCTAAAGTCACTAGGGAGCTAGTGCTCCCTAAAGTGTGGGGGAATCTAGTGCTCTATTGGTTTAGATTTGACTTTGAACTTGTCTTAGGAACTCTGGAAATTCAAGATATTAGAAAGGTTGATATGAGGAGGAGAATAGAGTGTAGGTTTGCCAGATACCTAGATTGAGCCTTCATGGTGGAATACTCAGATGGAGAATGAAGGTTGGATTCTGATCTTCAACCAGTCGCAGGTGTCTAGGCTTGATTTAACCTAGTTACTTCCTAGGGTTTGATTCTTCAAATTAATTGACAGAAGCCTAGAACTCCTAATCATAGTTGTCAAAGCAGCAAGGCGACCAAACCGATGTGGGTTTCGCCCAGGTAATTAGGTGACAAAGCGGCGCCTAGGTGGCAATAAGGCGACCAAAGCGGTTGGGTCATTTTTTTATTTCAATATAACTATTTTTAAACTACTTTTCAATACAACTACTTTCTATAATAAGCTAAACAAATATTCAATAGTCACATTCATAAAAAAAAAAGCATTCAAGAATTATAATTATGAAAAATTATTCAAAAAAAGTACACAAACATAAGTTCATCTCATCGAACCATGGTTGTCAAAGCGTTTGCCTAAGCATTTACTGATTCATTGATTCTTGATGTTGAGTATGGCTTATGCTTCACATTCTATTGCCGACGGGCACAGGGGTCCTACTCCCGGGTGAGCTAGCGGGGGTCCGGGGAGGCCGCCCCATAGCAAAAAATAGGTTCTATGTCACTCTGGGCCTTGGAGTTCCTTTGCAGATTGGGCATCAATTAAGCGGTTGAAAAACCGCTTTGCCGCCTTGGCGCACCTAGGCGGACGCTTTGACAACTATGCTCCTAATGCTTGGATCTAGTCATGGGTTGATTTCAAAGGAGAAATCATGGGGATAATTTCAAAGGAGAAATTGTGGGGTTAATTTCAAACCTAGGTTGATCTCAAAGGAGAAATAGGCCAATTCAGTGCCGGATCTGTGCCATGGGTTAATCTTTCTTGTTTTTTGTAACTTCAATGCCATTTCAAGAATCCCACATGCTGCTGAATATGGATATCCTATAGAGCAAGTTACTGGAAATGAAGATGCAAATTAACTGTTCTGTGCTAGCTGATCCACTTTCTTTTGTCGCTTGGTTAGGGAAGGATTCTAGCTTGATTTGCACGTGGGATTCTTGAAGTAACCAGGAAGTGTAGTCTTACAGCATACAATAAAAATTAGACTTGGTTTGTGTGTGTGTATATATATATATATATGGGGGTGTGTGGTTGGCTCAGTTGGTTTGGACCAACACCTCAAAAATAGGTGGTTGTGAGTTCAACTCAGTGGGTCATACCTATTAAAGAATCGTAATTCTACTCCGGGAACTATGCTTTGTTTACTGCTCTAGCTTTATTCTGATGGATTTTACACAAGGGTTGTGTAACATGACTTTTACATTTTGTATTTTGCAGACTCTACTTGCATTTGTCAATTTCAAACTTTATAATTCCATAAATGTGAAGTATCCACCAATTCTTGATCCTCAGCTGGAGAAGCTAGCATCAGGTATAATTTTATGTGGTTCAAATTTATTTTCTTCGCTGGCTTTTTTATCTGTTGCATTATCTTCACATTGTAACTCTTTATTTGGCTATGATTGTTTCCTGTAGTCTCTTTACGTAATCTATCCATGTGCATTATTGCTTGTTTGTTCTTCTGCGCTGGTGCAGATATTTATGCCTTGTCCAGATAATTTGCTGCTAATTCTAGATTGACTGACTCTCAAGCTTTGAATTCTCTATCAGAGCATGTTGACGCTACAAAAAAGGATTCACAAAATGATGAATCAAATTTAAGACTTGCTCAACTTCAAAATCAACTTCCTGCTAATGAACCAGGCACATTGATGCATCTTGTAAATGATGTTGCTGATGATGCTGATGATGCTGATGATGATGATGTGGAAAGAAAAGAATGCAAATCCCTTTTTAAAAATTTGAAGTTCTTTTTAAGTCGTGAGGTGAGTTCATCTGTGTATCCTAGGAAGATTGCCAATAATTTTGTCTTTTTATCCTTGGGAAATGGGAAATGGGAAATTCGTCACTGTGCCTTTATAGTCTATTCGTATCTTTTTATCTTCTTATCAATTCAGTCAACATTTTGTGTGCTTGGAATATATTGCTTTTGATTTCTTCATGTTTTTGTGGTTCATGCTGCTGATTGTTTTTGTGATTCATGCTGCTGATTGTTTTTGTGATCAATTCTCTCTCTCTTTTTTTATTTATTTATTATAATTTTCAGGTCCCAAGAGTCTCTCTTTTATTTATCATTCCAGCTTTTGGAGGTCTGGTTTCCTGGGAGGGTGATGGCTCTCCATTTAAAGAATCCGATGAAGGCATTACCCATCAGGTTCATTCCCTTTTTTACAATTTATAAAACCATGTTTCCTCATAATGTATTCTTTGGATTAATACTTTCCTCCAGCTTCTCAGCAGTTTTGTTTGCCAATGGTGGGGTGGATAGGGAGGTTAGGTGTACTGGGCCACCTGGCCGAACTAATTATTCATGTTTTCATAACTGATATCTCAAGCTTTTGATCATAATGGAGAACGACTGCCTTGGTGAAGATCTAGTTTAGTGTTTACAAATATTAGTAAATCTAAAAGGGCCAACAACCAGTTGGTCTGAATTGTTGAAGAAAAACTGTAATCCAACTTTCCATGGGCCTTTTGCTGCTTGCATAGATTAGTTACCCAGTTTGATTGAATTTACTCCATCTGGTTTTCAAAAATATGGTAGAACTGAATGTATGGTTTAAAAGGAGTAATGCATTGCCTTTGTATTGGGATGCCCACAAAATGCTTAGTTTCCATCCTATTGTAGCTTCCTGGATGTAAGACTAGACTCCTGAATTCATGATGTACTGATTTATTAAGTTCCTACTGGTTGTGGGTTGTTAATATGGCTGGTGATGTGAAAAAAGTAAAAACTGCATGAATTAATTTAAGTATTATCCCAGGGTTCTTCATTTGAAAAGAAATCTCAGTCATGCCTTCTTTTTCTTTTGCCTGGGGGAGATATCTGGCGTTGTGTTATAAGTAGGTGGCTGATTAAAAGATAAATATTACGAGTGGGAAATCATAATTTGCATTCAAGAGTAGCTTCTTCTGGAGCCTTTGATAATCTGTCAGAATCCAGAAAAGATCAATTTCAATCCAATTTTGGCTGCATTTTGTTTTTTAAGTGAGTGAATTTGGACATTGTCATTGGTGCAGATTGTTGATAGGCCAAGCCATGGTCATATTTTTCTTTCCAGAGAATATGTTCAGCCGCAATGGATTTTTGATTGTGTAAATGCACGGATCATTTTACCAACGGCTGATTATTTGGTGGGAAGGTATGTATTATGTAATTTTTTTGTTCCATTGTAAGATTGTTTGTGCTGGGAATGTTTCAGCATATTTAGTGCAAAGAAAGAGGTGAAGGGAAGTTTTGTGAACTGCAAGAAAATAATGCTTTATTCCAATTAAATGGGGTCGGCTGCATAAGCCACTTCATTTGTGATGTGGGGAACTGGGGATTACAGAAATTTGTCTAGGGGGCTAATTCATATGGGATGGTAATTGAGGTTATTACTTTTAAAGCTGTAAGAACCAGGTATTTGGTTCTAAGTTCTATCAAGTGCAGACATAATTCTTTTCTGCTTCCTTTTTGAACGTGTAATTCTTTTGGAACTTCAACTATTCTCTAGTTCCATATTTCACTTCAAAGCTAGATGCCACAAGGGTTAGTAGAATTTGTTTCCTCCATGAGAGCACACTCTTTTGCTTTGAACTCGACTTTCGTGCATTTTGCATACTTGTTGGTCTTAATTTGATGTAATATCACATTAACCCATGTATGTCATGTGACAATTTGGTGTCTTGAATGAAGTTCACCAACGCTTGTGATGGTTCACACAAGCCTTTTGAAACTTGAGAAGAGTGTTTTTTTTTTGGGTGGAGGCGGGATAGGGGGAGAATAGATGAAGCCATGTGCTTGTGAATCTTGAGGGCAGATTTTTAGCTTTAATAATGAGAGGTACTAGCTTTGTAACATCAAGTCTCGAATTGTGTTATGTAATAGCTTTTATTGTTTAACAGGGTTCTTCCACCACACTTGTCTCCATTTGTTGAAAATGAAGCAGTAGGCTATGTTCCTGAATATGCGGAGAAAATTAAGCGTCTACAAGCTGCAGCTAGAAAGGAACTCTTGCCGATGCCTGGAGTAGATCAATATGATGTGGATGGTGCTCAGAATCTACTTGCAGAAGGCATACTCAGTCGCACTGAAGCTAGTGACGCAGCCAAGAGAAAGCAGCAGGTATGTGCTTTTTTGGGGAATGCTCAGGTTTTTGCATTTGTTCTTTTGTTTTCTGGAGGGTTTGAATAAAATACAGCAAAGTAAATGGCATTTCCTTATGCAGGAAAATTTTTCGGGGTGGGCAAAAGAAAAGGGAGGGTTATTTCTAGATTTCCAATTTTCTTTTCCTGATGAACAGTATACAGTTGTCAAGGGAAAAATGTTTGATTTTTGCAGTTTCCTTACTGGGTAAATGACTGGTTGTTGGAGAGTTGGATTATTTGACTTTTGAAACAATTGTGTTAATTGCATTTTTATGGTTAGAGAATAATTTATAGTTGTGCATGATAAGTTCAAGGTCTGAGGCTTGAATGGTATTTGCAGATGGCAATACTTGAGAAGCAGTACCTTGATGAATTGGAAATGGAGCTGCAAGGTGTACATGATACTGCATCTGTCTCGAAAAGGCAGGGTGATGTTGAGAAAACAGAGGCTGGGGAAGAGTCCGTTCCAGGTCCAGCAGAGGTCGACAAAGATGCTGATAACATGTCAATGGTTGTGATGTCACGTAAAAAGAGGAGACTGTATGAAGCAATGAAGGTGTGTTGCTATCTATTGAATTTTCAATTTCAAACTTCTGCTTTCTATATCATATTTGTCTATACTGTTATAAATATGCCTTAGTTTCCTAATACTAGGTTTCCTTTATTTTTTTCTTTATTCTTGTTGTGGTATTATTAATGCACAAGTTGTTGTAAAAGCAAAGCAGAAACCAAATCATGCCCTCATAACAAGCATGAGAGCTTGGAAGGATGAGATGGCCTCGTCACTCTTGTCTAAAATTCAAACATCTACCATTTGCTTAGCTGTCTCATCACAAAACCCAGTTAAAGGCTAAAGCATGTGATGTATCCTAGGTTGGGCTCCCCTAAAATTGGGCCCAAAAGCCAGACCCAACAAGGCATTCAAAGCTGGCTGAATACCCCAATGGTATTTTTGTCATTTTCCAAGCCCACTGTTGGGGCTGAATATGGGTCTTGATGGAATCCCCTCAATCCAAGGGTTAGGGATTTATCTTTGTTTTTCTGTCATGGATATATTTTTATTTTTCTGTTTGAGTCAGTAGTTTAAGAGTTACCGGCTATTTAAGTTAGTGTTGAGTTGTTAGGATATGGTTCCTTAATTTTTGGAACCTTATCTTAGAGAATTTCTTTTTTTAATTATTTCCTAATTTAGAGCCTGAGTAGTTGAGTTAAGTTTGTGTTTTGTGAGTGTGATTTGTTTATGATAGGGTTATCTAAAATTAGAAACCTTATCTTATATAGGGGTCTTATTTTAGTCAGGTTCTAATTAAGTAGTGTTGGATTCCAAATAAGTTAGGGAATCCTTATTTGAGTCCAATTCAGTTGTAGAGGCTATAAATTTCCTACTACAGTATTGTAAACCTCAGTTTTTTATGATTAAATATAAATTTGAGTTTGAGAATTGACTTGAGAAGTCGTGGGAATCCATTGGATACCCTGTGGCTGGGTTTAAGTGCTTCTGTTCTTCAGTTTTAAGATCATCAAGTCTTCTTCAAGCTCCCTTCTGCAGCAACTCCCCCTTCACTTACAAGTAAGTTAAACACCTTCTACCCTGCACCTTAGAGCCATTCCCCACCCCAAGCCCTAGCGGTCCACTGCAGCCCCTCCCACCCTCTTCTTCCTCTTTGCAGTTCCAGATCCTACCCCATCTAGGACTGCATCAACCCTAGCCCCTGTTAGCCCCCATTCAGCTTTATTGGGATCACACAGGCCTTAGGAACCCATCCCTGCCCTTAGTTCTGCAGAAACAGCCTGCATTCCCTTTGTTCTGAAAAACCTGCAATTCATCTTCTTCCTTGAATTTGCAGAAATTTCCTGAAATCTTAATTTTATTGAGTTTTGTCGACTAGACCCTACTCCAGTTGATGTAACTACAATAGAAAACAGTGTGATCTGCAAAATCAGCAAGCTTAAACCCCTGTTCTACCTTGGCCAATACACCCTAGAAACCCTAATAGTGTGCTGGTTCCAAATTAGAAGATCCTGAAATCTGACCCAAAACCCTGGGTTACATCAGCATACCCATGAAACATAGAATTGCTTTAACATCGTGTGCATTCGAATCTATCGTAATTGGTCTGACCGCTCTGAATGAATAGAGGGTTAAGGTGAAGTAGGGGAGTCTATTGCTCTCTTTTCTTTATCTTTCCGTCTGATAGCTATGACAAAGATAGATGGTTAAATAGCGTATATTAATGTACAAGACTGCATCTGTCCCCGCGAATTGAAAAATCATGGCGAGCTTCTGGGGAGAAGGGGAATACGGTGATAAACACCATTGGATCAGTTGGGAAAGTGTGTGGGGGTATTCCCTATTATGAGCCTACTCAGATCAAAGAATATTATAATGTCAGAGACATTAAAACAAAAGGTGGTATGATCATGAATAAACCTATATATACATATACAGGGCACCCACAATGTTTCCAAATATCTCTTTAATTCTAAATCTAATCATGGCAAATATATATTTTGAATTCCATTCATATGATAAAAAAGAGATTGTCAACATTCAAAAAGAGGTCGTCAGTCAAGAGAAGTAGCCAGAGGGCATGTCTACGGCTTCTTAGGAGCCAGTCTCTCAGCCAAACTGATCACAAATTAACTAAGGGCCTGTTTGGTTACATGAATCCAGAGATTTCAAATCTCTGGATTCATGAATCTGAGAATTATACCCGTTTGGTTGTAAAAATCTCTAGATTCATGAAATCTAGAGATTCACGTTATCTAGAGATTCACCTTTTTACGCTAAAAACGTGAATCTGTAGATTTATGGGTAAGGGGTGAAATCCAGAGATTTCAAAAAAGCCATACATTTGCACATTCACAAAAATCACGTCGATAAAATAGTTTTTTAGAAATGAATCCACATATTTCATTCCACAACCAAACATCTAATTTTATAAATTATAACTCCATAGATTTGAAATCTCTAGATATTTGAAATCTCCAGACTCATGTAACCAAACAGG
The DNA here is from genome assembly GCF_041222555.1 of Hakea prostrata. Classification (NCBI taxonomy): domain Eukaryota; kingdom Viridiplantae; phylum Streptophyta; class Magnoliopsida; order Proteales; family Proteaceae; genus Hakea; species Hakea prostrata. The sequence continues at coordinate 14,216,441 of NC_142607.1, forward strand.
CCCTAAACTAGCTCAATAAAAGTTTAAACTGTAGTTGTCACAGTTGCCATTGCAAGCAGGTCGCACTCTTTTTTTTTGGGGGTTGTGGGCGAGTGGGGGTTCAAGGTGGCACCACCAAGGCAGTGCCAGGACACCCAAGTTGAAGAAGGTGACACCCAATTGAAAAACTGCATACCCAAATTAAGAAGTTGAAGCAATTAATAAGAATTGCTTTAGTTTCTTTCTTATCATCTATCTGGAGTTTTACGGATTTTTTGTTCCTTTCATACCAACTCATGACAGTTGCATCAACTCTAGCGCTGAAATAATTATGGAGATCGATGTTCTATAGCCATTTGGTGACCAGAAAAGAAAAAAAGATACAGATGGCACAAAATTACTTGTACATGCAAGTAAATTGGAAAGCAGTTTCGAAATGGAACCCGTCATCCTGTTCAGGTGAAGGCTGAAACTGTTTTTCCTTATCAAAGAGGTAACAATTTGCAGCAATGAGAAGTTCATTCTAACAGAGGACAAAAGGTAGTCTACTTTCTCAAGAAGGTAAATGATTTCCTGGAGGTAGGAATGGGTATAAATAATTATGCTTTACTTGATCCAAGGGGGTACTTAGTGCTTACCTTTGCCTATAAGGATTTATCAGGGTTTACTCCAATGGTAGAGGTGACTATCACACTATCCACCTGGGAAGATGGGTAAAACTTATGTTCTCCATTATAAACCAAAAGTCGGAGTATTTTCCATTGTTTTAGTCATTAAAATACATAGACAACACATAAAAATCTCATTAGGGCTTCAATTGTAATTGTGATCCATTAAAAAGATGAACATCTGATTCAATACAAATGTTTGCAACCCAAACCCACTAAAAAGAGAGGGTTAAAAAAAAGTACTTACGGTTCATCAATGGGAGTCAAGAGAATGAAACTAAGACAACTTGGCAAGAGAATATATTGAGGAAGCCAATTTGAAGACAACTTGGAAATAGAGTATGTTGAGGAAGCCAATTTGAAAAATCCCGGATGATTCTTTACATTCCAACTTGAGAGTTGTGTAAGTCGTCTTCTTCTTTTCTCTCTTTTTTTTTTTTTTGGGGGGGGGGGGTGGGGGTGGGGGTTTAATGGCAACAAGGAGAAATGTCTAAATCTACTTCTAGAGTTCTATCATTGTTCAAGTTCTTCACCACCGTACGGTTTCCATTGCCTCCAGTTTCTTCTCGAATCCCTCATATGATCAAATGAGCATGGTATTGCTTTGCACCGATGAAAGGGACTTGGGAAAGTTTGATTCAACAACTGGATCAAAGGTGAGGTACAATGAGCATGTGTAAAAAATTGTTATACAAAGTTGAGTACCAGGTTTCTGAAGTAAATTTCAATCAGAAATTGAATCATGAATGACAATTTGGAAATTCCATGGACATTGAAGAGGTTCTGAGCCTCTGTTCCTATTAAATAAATAAATATGTCCATGAAAAATGATTGATAATATAAAATACAATACGAAAACAAGCAGGAAACTGCAATATGATGTGTATTCCTATTCCGATCCTTGAATACCCAGTTTCTTGTGAAGGTTGAAGGGAGAAGTTATAGTGGAAACCAATTCTTGAGTGAGATGGATTCTGAAACACCCAGTTTTCATTCATTCTTTCTTTCTTTTTCTTGGGGGGGGTGGGTGGGTGGACAGGATGAATTAATAAATTCATTAACCAAACAGAAGAAAAGGGGGAGGGAAAATTATAAAGCCAAAGACAGGCTCAATAAAACTAGTGCAGAACACTGCACAAGTGGCACAAAGGCATACCAAAAAAATACAACCTCAACCAGAATGGACCAAGAGGGTAGTAGACCCAGCTGGACCGACGTAGTCTCCCGATTGGTCGATGACTCCGAAAAGCCTTTGTTACTATGATGTGTGGTATATGCAGCAGGGATTGACACAGTATCACCACAAAAGGGTTGGTAGCATCACAAGATTTAGAAGAAGAATGATGAAACCAGATCTAAGTTCGAACTTTGATTCGGAGAGTTTAAAAACAATGGCCCTCATGGCTTTCCCTTGATGCCAGAGAGGCCATCAAGGCTGGAACCCTCGATGATATGAAGCTAAACCATGGAATAGAAAGAGGGGGGAGAGAGAGAGGAAAGAGAAGAACAAAAGAAAGGGGGTGGGGGCGATCGAAGGAGAAACCGAGGGAGAAGATGAATTTGGATCTGAAGTGGAACCTGATTCGGATAGATCAACAATGATGGCCCTTATGGCTTCTTCCCCGACGCTAGAGAGGCCATTTTGGGGATTAGAACCCTGGATGATAAAACTGAACCTAGAAACGGGAGAGGGAGAGAGAAGGAGAGATAGAGGGAGGAGTTGAATCTAAATCTGGGATAGAAACTGAATTGGAGAGATCAACAACAATGGCTCTCATGGCTTTCCCTTGATGCCAGAGAGACCTTCAAAGACAGGAACCTTTGACCACCTGAAACGGAACCCTGAAACAGCCTCATTTTTTAATATGAACCGAGTGGAGAGAGAGGAGGAGGAGATGAGAAGCAGAGAGAGGATGAGAACATTGGGCGGAGAAACAGAGAGAAGATGAGAACGCCAACCGCTTCTGGTTTTCAAGGTAAGGTTCACTTTAGAAACCCTAAGAGACCTTGAGAAGTTGCCTGAAACACCCGGTTTCTTGTGAGGGATGAAGGGAGAAATTGTTAGAAGCCAAAAACTGTGTGTGAGAGAGAGGTGGATAATAATTACAGAAACCCAAACACTGCAGGGAGAGCATGACAAATGATAATGCGCCAAACGAACCGGCGAGTGTGAGAAAGGAGATCTTTGGGTTTTACCACAGAAGACATGGCTGCTAATGATGGAGGCTGTATAGCAAGGGAGAATCCAACTTCCAAATGGAAGAAAGGTTTGAGTGGCTGTGTACTTTGATGGTTGCAAAGAATCCTTGCTTCCAGTGTGCTTGACTCAGCCATGATTGCACTTAAGGGTGCTTTTGGTGGGTAGTTGAAGGAGGAGATAGCAGAGGTATTGGTGCAGTGGGAGCAAGAAGGTGGGGGGGGGGATGCATGGTGAAGGTGTTCAGTGATTCCCCCCTGCACTGCAAAGAAGTTAGCCAAAAGTACCCTGCAATGAAGATGCCATGCAAATGAAAAATACACTGCAATGGAAGAGAGGATGGTAGGGGGTGGGAATGCCCCTCTAGTTCTAGGGAGTTGTCTTTCACAGTGAGTGAGTTAGTGACACTAAGAAATGTTGTTTATCCACATCAGTCGTTAGCATTTGACACATATAGAGGGTAGGGCAGTGCAATAGGTAAAATGTGTATATTGCCCTGGTAAGGGTAACAAGCTTCCATATTGGACTGTGTTTCATATGACCTAGCCTTTGTTGGTTTCAGTTATTCAAATTTATGGCATTTGTTGGGAGCCTTGATTGTTCACTGAGTTGAGCTTGTCCACATTATCAATCACCCAAGCTTATATATGTCGAATATATTTGTTTTAGGCGGGGATTGTTGGTTTGAGCTTAGGGTAAGCCAGGTGGATGGACAAGCATTATGATCTCCCTGGTTGCCCCTAATGGTTGTACTTGGCTATGGGCTCAAGTTGCGGTAACAGCCTATCTGGAAACAGGGGTAAGGATGTGTACTTCCTCCAAAGACCTTGCTAAATGTGGGAGCCTTGTGCACTGGGTATGATCTTTTCTATCAACTAAAGGTATCCTAGAATAGAGAATAAATTTTTACCGGTTTGAAGATGGATGAATGAGTTGACTTGGGCTTATTCTGTAAGGATGGTGGATAAAAAGAATTAGATAAAGAGAACACCATGGTAGTAGATGGGTTATGCTTTTTTCTTTTTAATGAGTAGATGAGTGTAAGTTATGCAGCCTAGAATCTGAATCTTTGTAGAATTCTCTGGTTGGCTGTGATGCCTATGGTTTTGATTCGTCATTCGGACGTGACTTTGTGTTGGTGTTTTGGATACCCAGAAAGCTGATATGTTGGGATTAAAACTTTGGTTGTGTCGGTTGATGGAGAATGGAGAGAGGCACAAAAATTTCTTTTCACATGTGCACTTCCTATTTGTTTGGATGGAGGAAAAGTTCATGCATTCATGCTGAGCAGCTGAAGCCCTTTGTGTAATTTTCCTAGGTGAGGGAGAATGAAGGTAGGCCAAGCTTTCTTTTCTGAAGTGCACTTACCATTTATTTTGGATGAAGAAAAATTGCATATACTAATGTTAGAGGGATATATGAACTCCAAAGGACGCAAGGTCACCCATTATGAAATAAAATGTTCATTTCCCTCTTGGACATTAGGGTATTAGACCTGCACAATCAATACTAGGTAGGAATCTGTTTCTTTATCATAGAAAACCATCTTATTCTATCCTCACTTATTTGGCACTTACTGCTGTTTCTTTGGCATCAGCTCCTATTTCCTTGGTGACGGAACAACAGGGTTTTTAAGCTTTGTTATCACTACTTAATCTTAGAGTAGAAATGAAGTGATTACTGCCTTTGGTTCTAAGAACAATCCCTTTTGGTCTGGGTTTTTTTATTTGATCTGAATAGCTAATCTATCACTAGTCTTGTTTATAGCTTTATGGTGAACCCCTGTACTTTTTCTATCAATTAAGTTTAGGTCTCCTCAAGGAATCATGAGTTGGTCATGATGGAAAATCCATACATTAAAAAAATATAAGAAAGAGTTGTTTTGTGAATAACTGCCGGACTTATTTCCATTTCTTAATGTTACATTGATTGAAAGGTCAAACTCATCATTATTTGTTTACTCTTACCAAAAGCACACTGAAATGTCTGATCTTTCATTTTTTCTTGTTAGAACTTTTATCTATTGACTCTGGCATCAGCTGCATATAGGGTTACAATTATGCATTATTTATTTTTCTTTGTGATACTTATTGTTTACAAAGCTCTGGAGGTTCTTAGATGAAACTAATGAACTCTAATTATATTTCAGATAAGCAATGAGCGGAAGAAGGAGAATGTTGAACTTCTCAAAAAGAGGAAAATACAAGCCTCCAAGACAACCCCCACCCTGTGAAAGCTGTGTTATTTTTGCCGCTGGCTCACCCAATTAATTATAGTTCCTGGTTTTTCTTTTTTGTACTTGTGTTTTCGAAGCTCTGTTTCTTAGCACTTCTCTTTACTTATAGGACTTTTATGAAACGCCAGCTAGGGTTTTCCCTGGATAAAGTTTTGTGAGAATTCGTATATAGGTGCGCATTGTATGGGGTATGAGCATGCCTTTCCATGTTAATGTATTAATCGTTTTTAAGTTAGTATTATTGTTACCGGCTAGAGTATGCTTTATGCTGGCCAATCTTACCATTTATGGTAGATTGGTAATTCTTTGATTGGCTATATGTCAAGTTTTTCAGTTCATCGCTTGCTCCTATTTGTTAGGGTTTGAAAGTTGTCAGGAGTTGCAGCAGGGTTTGGCATTTTGCACAAGGTCAGCCTGGTGCGTTGTTTTCTTGGCTCCTTGTCGCAGGTGAACTTGAATAGGCATCGAAGGTTTGCAAGTGCATCTTGACAACACTAGTCCAGGGCAGTTCGTTGTCCTCCTCATTTTTTGGACCTTTGAGTCGTTTGTCTTTTTTAAATTCACTTCTTTTATTAGATAATGTTACATGATGCTTCCCATTAATGTCTCTCCTTATTTCTGTTCAGAAAAGAGCTTTCTCAGCTTTTGGGTATAAAAAAGATAGCTTCAAATTGCAGATTCTGTGTCTAGAAGTTCGTTGGCAGGCGTTTTGTGTTCTGGAATCTGGGCATATATGGTTGTGTTTGCAATGCATCACGGGAATGCATTCCATTACTTTCCTACACTGAAGAGCGAGTCTCATTGCCATCGACATAAAATTTTCCTCTCGGGTTTTTGAATCTTTCTTGATTGTCTGCCGAAAATACTGATCTTCCCCCACTTAACCTCCTAATCCTAACTGTTGATCGTTTCGTTTCCAAAAGTTACTCCTCTGTAGCCTCTTTCAAATATATTGAAGTGCCCTCTAGGAGAGTTTGCTCTGATTCTCTTCTGTGCTTTTTTGCCTTTTGTGAGTAGCCATGTCATAGGCTACGTACTCGGCTGATGGAATCATGAAGATGAATTGCGGATCACTTTCTTGTTGGTACCGTTTCTTTGATGTTTTTTCAGTATACAATAAGATGGGATTAATTTGGATTTTACGTCTATTGTGAGGTGAAAAAGCATGAACAGTATGTTCTCCTACTAAGGGAAAGTAGTTCCAACTCATGAAGGTGTCCATAATAAGCTGGTTAGAAGGCGAAGTGTGAGTGCTTAAGCTAGGATCTGCTGGAGGATTAACAAGTGGACAACATAAGAATTCTACTACATTTATATGGTCAATTGATTGAAGAAATCCTGATCATGAACAATAGTCTAGGTAGTTATTTTGTTTATTTTAAAACGTCTAGCGTTTTCAAAACAATTTTATCTTGATTTGTATCAAGAATGTGGATTGACAGATGTGGTAGCTCATGCTTCACCTAATTTAGTTAAAATTAGTTTGTGTGTATGAGAGTGTCCATTTTAGTTTTATTTCTTTCATACAAAAGGGCAATTTTCCAAAACCTAATCTACATTCCAAACCTTCCTATTGAATTTGAGCAACTCTAATTTTAATTCTTAATTATGGAAAAGAAACAAAAATGGATTTGACATGGGTTCATCACATGAGTTTTGTACTTTTTTTTTACTCTAACCAATATAAAATATTGTTAAATCTCTGTTTTTAGTTTAAATTTCAATCAGTTGTGATCATGATGCACCCATAACCCCTAAATTCTTACCCAAAAAAAACCCTAAATTAAAAAAAACCCTATATTAAAAGAGAAACACTAACTACTAATAAAAACCCTAAATTAAAAGAGAAACACTAACTACTAATACTGATACAGTTTTGGTTTTTCTTTTCAGCAATAACATGATTAGAGCATCCCTTCAAAAAAACCTATGGATCCCCCCACCACCACCCGCGAACCTGGATCAAACCGGAGTGAAAAACCCCTAGACACAATAGCAGCAAACCGAGTCTCAGAATCCTTTTATATGCTGAACCAATTTAGCCAACCTCAACCGACCCGAACTTTGTTATGAATGAACCGGCATTGATTTTAATGTTAGAAAAAGAGAATTTAAGGTGGAGCACGTGCTGTGATGCTGCCACCAGAGCAGCTTCCATGTCATGGAACATGGAAGCTGCTAAAACTTGATGGTGACTTGCAAGTGATGGAGAATCTCTCAACAGTGTCAGTTAAAAGAGACTTTGGAAATACTGAAACGCTCTAAAATGAAAAATCTCATTATCTACACAGAGTTGAACTCTGCAAAACTAACCACATCTCACTCTTCCAAAACCTAATCTCTTTGGCCTTCTTATTGCCCCTACATTTTTAGTGGTTGTGGCTCATGCCATCGCATCACCAGGCACTCACACCCTGTTCTTGCGTTATTTGGTTTATCCATGCTACATGGTAGTCAACAAGCACCCATTATTAAAAAAGGGAAACTATCATAAAATAGTTTCTATATAGGGGAAGGAGAATTGGGAAGGTATCACATTCAGTCACTGGTACAAATAGTGGTGGATGCTATTTATTTTATGCAGCCATCAAAAAGGAACCAAGTTTAAGGTAATCTTTACTGCAGAAACCACAAAAAATCATTTCTTCTTGAATTTGGGTGAAGATTATATTGATATTTGTCAGTGATCGATTATGGGTATTATCTTTCTTCTACAAATTTTGTTTAATTGAATGATATCGCAGTTGTGTTTTGTTCGAGAATGATGGGTTTTTTGATGACATTGATTAATTCATTTTCTGATTATTTCAATTGCTTCACCACGAAGTCTTACGATTTTCGATTGGCCTGTGTTGGAAGTGTCGGGTTCGTGAGTTCAACTGCTGATGCTTGACAATTGTTTACGCAGGCTTTCCCGGTTGGATTGATTTCTGTTGTATTGTTGATGGGCGATCGTCTTATTTTGTTAATCTATGACAAAGAACAGCTAGTTTGAACTTTAGTTAGTTTGGTCTATTGCCTGATGATGCATGCTTGATATCTATTGTGCGATTTGAAATATTATCTTTACAGAACTCCTATTTTTTCTGTCTTTTCTATTTTATGTCTGGTTCGGACTCTGTACTGTTTACATGCATAGAATTCCCGATTCCCCGTCTCCTGTAAAGGGCTTTTAGTTTCACTGTCCTTTGTGGAAAAATGTTAACCTTCTTTCTTTTTTTCAAGCGGAAGAAAATTTGATTTATTCTGCATTTGGACTCTTAGAGGAGATACCAAATTGGGAAGTGATCATTTCTTTTACTTGTCCTAAACTGTCTTCCCCCCCTCTCTCTCTCTCTCTTCTCCTCCTCCTCCTCCTCGGATGGTTGGAAATGCTAGCTTATTTTGTTGTTCTCTCCTCAATTTAAAACTCATGAGTTTAAATCTTATCAAATTCATCTTCTTGGACCTTGTAATTTATAATATAGAGATTGGTAAGAGAAAATATACGTTTATTGGGAAGTTAATGGCAAATGGGTCATTTTCATGACAACACAGGTCTAGTCATTACCATTGTCCTATTTTGTCTTAGACTGAGATGATATGTTTCTTTTGCAAATGTTATTACTCAGTAAGGGTTCTTGGTTAAAATTCTAAAATTCATTTGATTCCCTTGACACCTTTTCAGGTTATGAATTAAGTCTGTTGCTCACATTGAAACCACTGTCTGTTTATATTCTTGGCATCAATTAGACGAACTATTTCAGCATGGCACCAAAAGCATTAGACCATGAGTCTCTCAATGAAAATGTAAAGAAGGTCCAGTATGCTGTCAGAGGCGAACTGTATCTTCGAGCTTCTGAGCTACAGAAGGAAGGAAAGAAGGTACATATTAATATACTTGTCTTTTTGGCTTTTGTATTAAATTTTAACTGTGAAATCATTCGACTTCTGAATTTTAGAATGGGCTGAATGCTTCTAGTCTCCAATATAGCTATTTATCATAGTGAGTGGAATAATGTAAACTATGAATCTATAGAGGCTTGGGAGAAGAGAAATCATCTTTATGTTGATTGGTTAAGAATGATTCTACTTTTTATGTTCCACTGACTTCTCTATATGCATATTTTATCTGCAGATTGTTTTTACGAATGTTGGCAATCCTCATGCATTGGGACAGAAGCCACTAACTTTTCCTCGCCAGGTTCATCATTATTGCTGTGTTCTTAATCTGTTTATCATTTGTTGGAATTTACTGTTTCTAAATCAACTTTTGGACTGTCAAGTGTGTCGTTTTGATTCTGGGAAATCACTGTAGAAGTAGTATTTTGAGTGTTCCAACTATTTATATTTTTCTCGACTTTATCATCGTAGGATGGATTTTTCATTGCAGGTGGTGGCCCTGTGCCAAGCTCCATTTCTATTGGATGATCCTAATGTGGGGCTTCTCTTCCCAGCGGATGCCATTGCAAAGGCTAAACATTATCTTTCAACGACATCGGGTGGTCTAGGTGTGCTTCTTGTTCACTTGTTATGTCCTTTGTGGCAAAAGTAATTTACTCTTTCTTAAGTCATGTATTATCTTATTTGTAGAGCGTAAAGTGCAACCTTTTCCATTGTTAAAACATTTAACATCCGGACAAGACTATGGACCAAAATACAGAACTCAATAGTGTCTGTTCTTTTGCTGAATTAGGTGCCTATAGTGATTCTCGAGGAATTCCAGGAGTAAGAAAGGAAGTAGCAGAATTTATTGAAAGGCGTGATGGCTATCCAAGGTAATGACATTAGATATCAAAACTAATTCCAAGCTAGAGAATCTCCTGAACTTTTATATAGAAGATGAATGAAGTTTTTGCATCACACCAATTGCAGTGATCCGGAGCTCATTTTTCTTACCGACGGTGCCAGCAAAGGAGTAATGCAAATTTTAAATGCTATTATTCGTGGAGAAGGGGATGGGGTATTAAATCTTCCTTGGTTGAGTTGCTTGCTCTCTTTGATATAAATGTTTTTCTCAGCTCTTGAAAAGGCTTTTTTTAGCTTTGCCTTTCTCATTCTCTGACTCTGTTAACATGTTTGGGATGTTCGTCTTCTTTACTATTTCTTCTTTTACTATGGGTTTAATATTTTTATATTGGCAGGTTTTAGTCCCGGTGCCACAGTACCCACTTTACTCCGCTACAATATCACTACTTGGTGGTTCTCTTGTCCCATATTACCTGGAAGAGACGGCAAATTGGGGTCTTGATATCAATAGCGTACGCCAGTCAGTTGCGCAGGCTCGTTCCAGAGGAATAACTGTAAGAGAACCTTCATATGCCCAACAACACCAAAAAATTATATACCAAAGTTTCCCTCTTGAAACTTGTTGAATTTGTTTTACTTGATCAACGCTGAGGTCTTGTACCAGGCTTAGTCAGCACACCTGATACCCTAGAAAACTTGCTGGAGGTCCTGTTGGTATTTGATACATACCTGATACTCCACATGTTTTTACTTGATAAGAAACCTGACTTATCTAGAAGACTTAAGCAAAGCTGGGTGTAGAATCTCAATACAGTGAGAAAGAAATGGTGTGATGTCATTCAGCAATATAACGCGACTTCTTCTTTCCTCTTTTTTTCTCTTTTTTTTTTTTTTTTGTGGGGGGGGGGGGGGGGGGCAGGGGGGTGGGTGTTGTGTGTGGAGTGGACTTCAACTTTACATTCTCTTTCGACCATCTGAAAAACTCACCTGATGGGTGCAAACCCAGTTATACATTTTCTGGGAGGGCATGATTAAATGGTGGATCCCATGACCTGGACTGTAAGGGGACCAGGCCCCCCAGTATGAAGTTCTTGGTGAGTTCTTTTTTTCCTTTTCCTTTTTTCTTTTTTCTTTTAAGGTCTTTTGTGGCCTCCGGGTCCTTTTTCTGTGTGTTCGGGTCAGTGTTTGTTTCTAGATTCTTACTGATGTAGGACAGTTCACTAAAAGGATAAATTGGGAAGAGCTGTCTCCAATTTGACACTTTGAATCACTTTTGAATTATTGGTAGGAAGTAGGAATTGACAGTTGACATCCAGAGCTTGAGCAATAACTGTTGTCTTGCTTCTTCTTTTCTTTGTGGTACAATAGAGTTTCCCTTGCCAAAATGACCTATTTTCCTTTTAATTTGCACTTTTTTATTCCTCTTGAATATAATGGCACATTGGCACATTATGCTATAGGTATTTGCATGGAAACTGGTTATGCCATGTTGGCTGTTTTAATTAACTTTTTATTTGTTTCTTATGCCGTGGAATATGAGCAGGTCCGAGCTATGGTGATTATAAATCCTGGAAACCCTACAGGACAGTGTCTTAGTGAAGCTAATGTAAAGGAAATAGTACGCTTCTGTTTCCAAGAAAAGTTGGTCCTGCTTGCAGATGAAGTTTATCAACAGAACATATACCAGGATGAGCGTTCTTTTGTGAGTGCCAGAAAGGTAAACACTTGTGGATTATTTGTCCTAATATTTTTCCAGTCTTTATTTGAAGTTCATCATTAGTCAAAACTGACTATCCCTCACATATATGAAGGTTTTGATGGATATGGGCCCACCCATTAGCAAGGATGTCCAACTTGTATCTTTCCACAGTGTCTCCAAAGGATACTGGGGTGAATGTGGACAACGGGGAGGATACTTTGAGATGACAAACATTCCTCCGCAGGTTTGGTTTATCCTATTAGTTTAAGGTTCCATTTTACCTCATGAATTGCAGGCAAAGCATTTTGCTGACTATATCTATTTCAAAAGAATATTTTGTGCTCAGCCCCCAGAACAACACCCCCCCCCCCCAAAAAAAAAAAAAAAAAAAAAAAGAACAAAAATATCATTTCTCTTTTACTAGGTTGTAAAAGATGGGCTTATTAGAGTTGTGTGTGAATGATTTGATCAGACCAAAAGAACAAAGAGAAGTGGGAGTACCATTTAAACAAGCCACAGGTTCAGCTTAAATGTAACCATTTGAGGCCCTTAAACCATCTAGACATGTTGGAAGACGTTGAATTGGGTTTCTGATATTCAATTTGGGTACAGTATCATCTCTCTGTGGAGATTTTCATGTCAGATATGTATCTATGAAGGGCAGAAAAACATCTTAGCAGTGCACCATTGCACTCTTTATATTCTACTAATCCAACCTGACCTTATTCCAACTACTTGGGCCAGCTAAAGAAATTCTATCCCACTGCTCTGCTCCACATGATGCTATATCTTCTGTGCGTAAGCACTCAAGTGTTTTCTTCATGCTTGACAACTCAATAATGTCCTGACTAACTTGCAAGATGGCCCTTATTCTTGCTGGCACCCCTTTCTCTCTCTCTCTTGGTGCAGCCACTGATCTTGAATATTGTATGGATTTTTTGAACTAGCCTTCTGCATATCATCCCATTTATCTATTTGTTTTGGATAACAGTAGTATCCAGGAAATGGCTAGGGAAAAAAAGGAAAACAGAGCAGCTGATTTACTTTGCATAATGATGATTATCATCATCCAACTTATAGTTTAGGAGTTCCTTCATTAGAACAAATTTCGCTTCTAGAACAGCAGCATGTGCAGCATTTATGTTTGTTAAGTGTGTGTTTTTCCTCATCAGTCTACCTGGTGTATTCTTTATCTCTTCTCCAGTCCCACATAAAGATATTTACTTGAACATGTGGTTCCAAAATTATTTTCTTACTCACACGAAGTGTTCCCTTTACAAATGCAGCTTTAACTTCTGATGTTCATTTTCCTTGCATTTCAATCTATTGTTGCAGACTGTTGATGAGATTTATAAGATTGCTTCCATAGCACTCAGTCCAAATGTCCCTGCACAGATATTTGTAAGATGAATTGCAGTTAGGCTATTATATTCTCTTAAATTTATTATCTTACTTATAAAGTTTTTATGTCACAGTATTGTATCTTTTCTTACCTCACACCATTCTGATTTTCATGCTTATTCTTCCAAAGTTAACTTTTGTATGACCTAGAATGAACTTCTGTTTTCAGTTGGGATTGATGGTGAACAACCCCAAGCCAGGAGACATCTCATATGATCAGTTCATTAGAGAGAGGTAAGAATGAAAATTGAGGCCATTTAAATCATCTCCTTTTCTTCTTGCTGTACAATACATGTAAATCTAGATTTTAGATTTATCCATTATAATGTCAGTGACAGTTGAATTAGATGTCATTAACCTATGAGTACCAATATCTACGTAATGTATTTTTCCTTGTTTTATTTTGACTTATGGTAGTTTAAGAGTTGTCCAACTTGCCTTGTTTCCTTGCCAGAGTGTGGGCTTATATTTTAAGACATTTTTGATTTTCTGTACCAAAGAAGCAGACATGCTGATCAATCGGGAATAACCAATAAGTGCAAATCCTGGCTAACTTGCTGTCTGTTCCCCAGAAAGATAGTGCCATTTGAGGTTTTCACTGTCCTGAAATGTCTACCCATTTTAAAAACCAAGATACAAAGTTTTATTGGATTCTCCATAATGGCTCTACTTAAATCATCCACATATTTGTTGTGTTCACTCTTCATGATTGTTTCGCCCTATTACACGACTGTAACTATTGGGGTGATTCTAGGAACAAAGTTTACATTGGTGGGTAATTGAGGCATTAATGTTGACCTCCTTGAGTTGTTATTTTTTCAGACAACATGGTATTTTTGGGACTAAGTAACATAATTTTATGGTTGTAACTTTCTTTTGGGTGCTGTTTCATCTAATATATATATATATATATATATTTGGATGAATTGTTTCATCTAATATTGCTTTCCCTACTGTGATTGATTTGATGGCTTTGTTTAGCTGGTTCAATTTTCATTATATTTCTGGGTGGGACCCAATTATGGAGCAGTCTGCATGCAGTTTGATTATTATTTATTATTTTTATTATTATTATTATTTTTTATGTACATCTTAATATTTACAGTGATGCATGAAAATTAACTTGTGAACCATGAAATATGCAGCAAAGCAATCCTTGAGTCATTGAGGAGAAGAGCACACATAATGACCGATGGATTCAACAGCTGTAGAAATGTTGTTTGCAACTTCACAGAAGGTAAATGATGATTCCACACCCCCCCCCCCCCCCCCAAAAAAAAAAAAATAAAATAACATCAAGATCTGTTTCAGTTACAAATTCTCTAAAATTGTATCTTGATTGATTGCTAATGAAAAAATGGGTTTCAGGAGCAATGTATTCATTCCCCCAAATCCGCCTACCACCAAGAGCAATTGAAGCTGCCAAAAGAGTGGGTAAAGTCCCTGATGTTTTCTATTGTCTCAAGCTCTTGGAAGCAACCGGCATTTCCACAGTTCCTGGTTCAGGCTTTGGCCAGAAGGAAGGGTGAGTACCAACTTAATTTATTTTTCTGAAAAATAAAGAAAATTGAGGATGCGATCGGTGGGGGCTTGTGTGTGTATTCTGTTAGAAATATTGCAATTATATGGGACCACCAACCACTTAACATTGCTTATTCTCCTAACGGGTAACTGCAATTTCCCTATATAGGGTCTTCCACTTGAGGACAACCATCTTACCAGCTGAAGAAGAAATGCCTGCTATCATGGATAGTTTCAAGAAGTTCAATGATGAATTCATGGAGCAATATGAAGATTACAGAGGTTATTCAAGGATGTGAGGGGCTTGCAAATTCCCCGATTTGTAATATTTTCTGCCACACTGGAAATGAACCAATGTACTACCCTTTAATTCTCCTGAACGATGAGTTGTTATTTACCCTCTATTGGTAGGGGTTAAGTCTTGGAAAAGGGGATAAAAGGTCTGTAAAGACTGAACTGCTGTCACTATACTGTTTGATATCACATGAGATATCATTTTAATTTGATCATATAAAAAAACATAAATTGAGCAGCAGCTGGAAGACAATCACCCATTGTGCTCCCTATGGGAGTTAAGAGGCTTGAATGCTTTGTTCTATACTGCTCATCTTTTTCATTGGAAATTCATCTCAACTTTGATATGGTCAATAATTAGCTGTCCATTGAACAATCATCACTATAAAATAAGCTTAGGTGCTTGACTTTCTGGTATTTTGAAGCTCAGGCAATGGAACCAATCATACAAACACTTGAGTGTCCTGTAATGCTCTTTGTTGAGCACCCAAATGCAGCTTTTCCTTCTCCCAAGGTCTGCATGGACAAATATCATGTTATAGGAATAGCAGGATCAGTTAGAACTTATGAGTTCCATAAATGCAGCCCCTCCTCTGAATCCACTAAGAACCAATGCTTGGAAGAGTCTATAACAACATGTCAATGCACCTTACTGCAATTCCCATTCTAGTTTGAGGACATCACTCCTTTTTTGTAGTCTGTTGACGTTGTTCTATTTTCCCATCAGAACCATAAAAGCCAGATAACAAAAAAGACCCAAAATTTCTTTCTAAATTTTCACAGCCAAAAGTAGTCAATTGACCAGAATAATTACACGAAACCCTTCTGGTTCAGTTCCAAAAGCCTTCAGCTGGAATATAAGATACGAGAACAATGCTGGTTAAGAGGGTAACCGTTAAGAAAAACACTGGTCCTGAAGCTTGAACTTTCATGCAACTACCTATTTCAGAGGACCCAAGATTTGGAAATAAGAAAACGGATTCCAGTTTGTAGCGAAACGATTCCTTACAAGTATACGAGGGATATACCTAAAGTCTCACAGTGCTGACGGTTGGATTATCTTCCTGTCGAACGTTTTTGGAGCTCGGGACATTGTGAGTGTTGGAACAATCGTGCCTCTCATTGACTTAACCGTCTGGCCTTCGAAGCAACTGGGACACAGAGGAATGCAGGCATTGAGAAAGGAAGGAATAAGATACGAGAACAATGCAGTTGATGGAAGAAGGAGAAGAAGAAAAAGCATCGTCTTCTTGTCATCTTCTTTATATCATATTTTCCATTTGGAAGATTGGAATAAATGCGGTAGGAAGCCAAACCCAGATGACTCTTTTGGAATGCTGTCGTCTATCAATGTGAGTCAATAGAACTCCCTTCTTCATTTGTGGTATTCTTTCTTTTCAGACTCAGAAAACTTTTCTCTGAAACTGGAAATTTTAACTCTAAGGACCATGCAAATATTTGTAACTGTACACACCCAAAGAATATATTTATTACTGTTATTCACAAAAAAGTAGGAATTCTTCTTGTTTACATGACTATGTACAAATAGAGAAACCTATGTTATTCACACCACACTATACGCCATCAAACCACACGACTTCATGCCACACTCAAAACTTCTGTACTCATATTTACAGTGTAATGCAACATACAATTCATACACACTCAAAACAATTTCCAATCTGAAAGCACGTCCCAACTGTTCTTAGCCCGGCAAGTTGCTCACTTTCTTAATTTGGTAAAGGCGGCTTCGGGAGGGGGAGAGCTACAGGCGATTACCTTCTTTAATGAATGCATTACCTTGGACCCTACACCTGATAGTATATTGTGAGACTTCTTGTGCATTGGCTTGACATCTTCCATTATAATTTCTCCACTGTATTCTACCCCTTTCTCTTTTGATTCAGTTCCTAATGCTTCTCCAGGTCTGTGATATTCTACTTCATGAGTGACTTCTGGGAGCAGTACACTTTCCTTTTTCTGAGGTAACTCTTCGTCTTTCAGTTGGACATCAGATGAAGAAACTTTCTTATTTAAGGTGTCAGCACCCTCTAAGTTCTTGCCTTTTGTTTTCTGAATTTCATGCATCAAACTGGTCTTTACATGGCTCTGTTCTTCAAAGAAAATGTTTCCTGTAGTATCAAGCACTTCAGGACCGTCTCTGATGCTACTTTCTGTAATGGTCTGTTCAATGGATGAGAAAATGGTCCTTTCTTGCTGTTTTAGAATGAGAGCTTCTGCTTCCCTATTTTCAGTATAGGCTTCAGCACCATTCATCTCCTTGGGCTCCTCCTCCGATTTTTTTTGCCCTGGAGCCTGCAAAGTTTGATGAAGTGTCATTTCATGTTCTGTGGAAGTTCTGTGCTTATGAAAAATCAATTTTGGAAGTTCAAAATTTACCTCATTGTTAATGGGGTGCCGTTCCCTGTCTTCTGTGTCTGGGCTTGTTTCACCTGTTTCTTGCTCAATCAACACCCAACTGTTTCCGTCATCTTCTGTCATATGGCTTTCTTGCTCCGGTGTTTTTGCTTCCAAAACCTCAGTGAGAGGTAAAATGTTGGATTTATTGGTGGGTACCTCTTGATGATGCAAGTCTTCTAGAATGTTAATTGGGCTAGGTACCAAATCTGAAGAGGTTGTCTTAGCCTTCCCAACTGTGGTGAATTCCTCTGAAACAAATTTATCTTCTGTAGTGTTTCCTGAGTTCTCTTCTTTTGTTATCATGCTTTCATGAATCAGCTCTGTAGGCTGATGGAGCTCATTGACTGCTTCTTCCTTTGGTGCTTCTTCATCTGGTGTGTTTGGAGTAGATGGAATATCAAGATCCTCGTTTATGGTCATGACATTACCAGCTGAAGTTGTTTCTAACTCCTGCTCCGCCGATACAATATTAACCTGTATTTAAGTCAGTTCCAGTACACAAAATAATATACATCTCAAAAGAAAAGAAGGGGGGAGGGGGCACTAAGGAGATCTTGTTGGGGATTGACTAAGCACATCCACTTAAGTTTTTCTGGGGATTTTGATAGCTAGGGAATGCAGCAGAAGTGGAAGATATAAATTATTCAACTTTTGAAATTTCATATGGAGATGATGGAGCTGGGTTGGAATACTTTTTATGAGTTATCAGCTTACTTCATGATTCAGATTAATGTACTGTGTCCTGGTCTAGTATAAGGGTAGGAAATATTGTTGTGTTCAATGTTTTCCAATGGAATTTCCACTAGGAACATCAAAGAAGAACTTGTTCTTTGAGCAGGTCTAATGGCTTACCGTCCAACAGTGGCATCAATAAGAGGGTGAGAAGGGAGTGTGGGAGGGAGAGAGTGAACAAGAGTCAAATTTTTGTATTGTTATCTGACCTCTTCATTTAGCATGTGCTTTCCTGTGGCATCATTTTGACTGCTTGTTTTTTTATTCTGATCTTTGGGGTCCAAAAGGGCTGATTCCTTCTCAATTGCTGGTACATCTTTCTCTCCTTCTTGTTGGGTCTCTTTAGTTGTTTCTTCTCCAATAGTATCTGGGGAGATATCCTCTGTAACTTCCCCTTCTATGAAGGGTTTTTCAATCTTCTCACTTGATCCATCATTTGCAGTTCCCAGAGACGCCTGTGAAACAGATAATAATCATTGATATGATAATGCATAAAATTAAATGAAATGAATAAGTTATCAGCTTTCATGCTCTATCATACCTTATCATATAATGTTTCACTCTCTGTACTCTTGTTTGTTTCTTTTTCTCCTAGATCTTCTCCAGCCAACTCTTCCCTTCTTGGATCTTCAAGATGTGGTTTAAGTTCTCTGTCATTGACAATGTTCCCGTCCTTTGTATCTTCATGATGGTTTTCTTTGCATGTTTCTTCTCCTATAGAAACTTCAACAGGGTTCTTCATTGTTCTCTTTTCTTCCATGTTCTCAGTTGTACCAGTTTTCTCAAGTCCTTTGGGCTCCTGGAGAATGATATAGTTTCATATTACACACAAGAGAATAAAAATCAAAATAGGGAAATAACAAATGATATGTTTCAGTTCTTATATCCACGGACCTCTTCACTTAAGATTACACATTTTGGTTTATCTGTGTCAATTGTTTTTTCAATCTGATCTTCCATAGCATCGGAAGTTTGGCTCTTATCTTTTGCCTCCAATTTAATTTCTATCTCATCGACCCTCTTCTGCTCTTCAATCACCAAATTATTTGTGGCATTATGATCCTTGGGACTCTCTTTGATGTGTTCCTCTGTGGTTCCCCATTCAGCAGTTGAGAAAACTACAGCGTCTTCCTTTTCCTGAACTGGGGTTTCTCCTCCTTCGCATCTGCATGTTGTTTCTTGAACATTGGAGTGCTCAGTCATCTTGTCACCTTCCTTATATAAAATTTCTCTTGATTGAGCCTGCAAAATAGATGACATGTCATTGTAGGTGTTCCTTGCTCTCAGAAATTTCAGTATCTAGTTTTCAGAGGTCAGGCCTTGGTGCTAGGGTAAGGGTGTTCCATTATGATCAAGGGGGTCATGTGTTCAAGTTGGAGACAGCCTCTCCGCAAAAGCAGGAGCAAGGCTTCAGTATGTTATGATGCTCCCTACAGTCCTAGACCCTGCAGTGGCAGAAGCCTCATGCACTGGATGCCACCCCCCCCCCCCCCAAAAAAAAAAAAAAAAAAAAAACCTTTTTTATTGTTGTTATAAGATTCACCTCATCATTGATGGAATTTCCTTCAGTTTCTTCAGTTGGTAGATTCACTTCACTGGTTCCTTGCTTGAGAATCACCAAATTGTGCATTTCTTCATCCTCTGTCTTGTGGCCTTCTTGCTCTGGTACTTGTTCTTGTACGTCAGTGAAAGATGAGGCATTGGAGTTATTGGTTGGGACCTGCTGATCTCTTAGATGCAAATCTTCGACAATGGCACCTGCATTAGATACTGAGTTTGAAGTGTTATTTGGGTTCTGAACTTCATCATGTTCTTTCAGTATATTTTTACCTTCAGCAGCATCTTCTTTATCTTCTTCATTGGATTCATGGACTAGTTCTTTAGGAACTAGCAGATTGACCTCCTTGGGTCCAGTGATTGCTTCATCCTCTCGTTCTTCTGTTGGTGATTCTGGTATAGGTGAAACATCAAGATCCTCATCTGCCTCATTTTTTATGATTGTAGCATCTACCTCATTTGTGGAAGATATTGTCTCTAACTGCTGCTCCTCCAATGCAGCATCAAATTTTTTGACCTGTATCAGTTTATCAGTATGCATTTTGAGGGAAACCTAGAAAGGGTAATGAAGGTGATTTTAATTCACAGTAACAAAGCACCAGCACTGATTATCAGTACACATTGAGGGAAAGCTAGAAAGGGTAATTAAGGTGATTCCAGATTGCAGTTACAAAGCACCAGTGCTGAAGATCATGTCCATGCAGAATGGATTCAGTTGAAAAGAGTTTTCAACCTTCCCCAAGCCAGTGTTCTCTCAAGGGCTTCATATTGAGCAGATAGAGTTAACGTGATGGGTTATTAGAAAGTACAAGCCTATTAATGTTTCAGATAAAACTTCCCTCTCCTAGCGTCAATAGGAAATAGGAATGGTGTTCATCCTAGTCTTTTGGCCAAAGTTGCCAGAAGAATTAAAAAAAAAAAAAAAAAAAAAAAACCCTGCTGTGGAGCAGTATGTGTTGCTGATGGTGCAGAAATCAGGGACTGGTTCTCCTGTTCCTTTTTTTCTTTCATCTTTGTTTTGGGGGAAATTTCAAGGACACCCCAAAGATAATTTGCAAAAAGTACAGGCACCCTAAAACTATGCCAAATTGACCTGTAGGTGTCAGTTTATCAATCAAAAAAATGCATATATGAAGGCAACCTAGAGAAGGTAATTAAAAGAGTTTTTAATAGGGCAATAAGGTACTAGTTCGAAAGGTGATCGTGTCCTCTGAATCAATAGAAGTAAAAACAAATGGATTTAAGTGTGGAAAGAATCTCCCTGTAATCTGTTCTGGCTGAAAATGTCTAGCAAAGGTTTCAAATAATAGAGTGGATGGAGCTGATATGGTTGGTTATTGGAAACATTGGCCTACTTAATGTTTGAGCTGATCATACTGCCACCTAGACTAGATATAGGAACATAGAGTATTGTGTTACTGGAGTGCAGGGTAATCTGACTGGAAATTAATAGTAGTTGTATAAATAATATCTGTATTGCTTATGCCTCAAACTAAGGTATTAGTACTCTATATGAGATTTTTATTCCCATCAAATTAGCAAAGGTTCAAAGTTTATTATGAGCAATTTGGGATTTTCATGTGTAGCTTTTCTGATCATATGATATTGTGTTGATAGATGAGACTCAAGTAGGGATTGATACCAAGTTAGAATCATGGAAAGTAGCTTTCGAATCAAAATAAACTAAGTAGAACGAAGACATAATATCTAGTTTGTAACTTTAGTCATGATCGGATAGATGATGAGGTGGTGAAACTTGATGACAATGAGATTTCTCAAAGTGATTGTTTTAGGTACTTGGTTCAATCATAAATAAAAAAAAAGTGATATAGAGGATGATGTTTCTTAAAGAATTAAAATAGGGTCGATGTAGTAGAGAGGTGCATCCAGGGTCTTGTGTTCTCGATGTATTCCTTTAAATCTTAAGCGAAAATTCTAGGATTGTCGTTCGACCAGGTATGATGTATGGTGCATAGTGTTGGGTTTTAAAAAGAATAATGTAGACAAACTCAGTGGAGCAGAAATGAGGATGCTACGATGGATGAGTGGCAAGCTAGGAAGGATAAGATAAGGAATGGTTATATTAGAGTTGGTTTGGGAGTAGCTCCGACAAGTGATAAGTTACGAGAAAGTCGTTTGAAGTGGCATGGCCACATTCAATGGAGGTCTGTAAATGCCCCTGTTCAAAGAAGTGATATAATCTAGATTGAAGGAATTAAAAGAGCCAAGGATAGACTTAAGATAACCTTAAGAGAAATGGTGAGGAAAAATATGATAGCTTAGACCTTGTATCTAGCATTGCCTTAAATAGAGCTGATTGGAAAGCAAAAATCCATGTAGCTGACCCCATTTAGTTGGGACAAGGCTGCTTGTTGTTGTTGTTGTTGTAGCTTTTTTGATCCTATCTACCTTGTAAGTTTATTATGCATAATTTGGGGTTCATGTTTGGCTTAGCTTTTTTCTCTGCTTTTAGTTATTGTATCAACACAAAAATGGATCATGAAGAGAGAGAGAGAGAGAGAGAGAGATTTCAATCTAACCTCTTGAGTGCCTGTTTTTCCTCCTTCATGGTCATCTCTAATTGAAGCTACAGATGAATCCTTCGATACTTCCTCTTCTGTGACCTTGCTTTCCATTTCCTCACCTGATCCATCTTCCTTTAATTCATTAGATACCTGTACCGTCATGACAAGCATTGATTTAACATAAGTGCAAAACATGTAGGCAAGAGTAGGAAATGACGTCAGCTCTTGTCCTTAATCTGACCTCTTCATGTAACAATTCACATTTTGTGATCCTGTTTGCTTCATCAGAGAGTTTCAATTCAACCTCTTGAGTGCCTGTTTTTTCTCCTTCATGGTCATCTCTAATTGTTTTTTCTCTAATTGAAGCTACAGATGAATCCTTTGAAGCTTCGTCTTGTGTGTCCTGGCTTTCCATTTCCTCACCTGATCCATCTTCCTTTAATTCATTAGTTACCTGTACCATTATAACAAGCATTGATTTAACATAAGTGCAAAACATGTAGGCAAGAGGAGGAAATGAAGTCAACTCTAGTTCTTAATCTGACCTCTTCATGTAACGTTTCAGATTTTATGATCCTATTTGCTTCATTTTCTTTCTCTTCTATATCTTCTTCAGCATCCAATTCCTCACCGTGGTTGTCAAGGTCCTGTTTACTTTTTGTGTCATTGACCTCGGTTCTCGCCTCTCCATCTTCATTGCATTTTTTACGTGTTTCTTCTCCCAAAGCAACCATTAATGGTTCCTTGACAAATCCTGTTTCTCCCATAGTAAGTTCTCCCCAGTTTGTATTTGCATCAGCTTTGTCAAGTTCCTCTGACACCTGTTGAGTGGTAAAGTTTCAGATAGCAAAACACAGAACAAAAAAAATCGAAATAAAGCTTTAAGAGAAAAATATTAAGTTTCAGTTCTTGTGTCCAACTAACATCATTTAAAATTTCATGATCTGGGATCTCCTTTTCTGCATTTATTTTCTCTCCCTGATCTTCTGTAGTCGCCAATTCTTGGCTCTTATCTTCAACTCCCAAATTAGCTTCCATCACCACATTGGTAGTGGTATCATGCTTTTCGGGGTTATCTGCAGTTCCTTGTTCAGCAGATAAGAGAAGTGACATGTTTTCCTGTCCTCGAATTGGGGTTTCTTTTACTGCACCCTGCAAATCAGATTATTTTTTAGTGTTCTTCCGTGGTTATTCCTTGTTTTAGACATTTCAGTGTTGATGGTTGTAAGATTCACCTCATCCTTGACTGGATCTCCTTCCGTCGCTTTGTTTGGTAGGTTCGCTTCAACTGTTGATTGCTTAGTAAACCCTGAACTTGGCCCTTCATCTTCTGTCATCTGGCTTCCTTTTTCTGGCGCATGTTCTTGTGATGACTCATTGGATAGAGTGTTGGGGTCATTGGTTGGAGCCTCCTGATCTGTTGGATGCAAGTCTTCTACAATGTCTCCTGTATTAGATACCAAGTTTGAGGAGGTGTTCTGAACTTGAATGACTGCTTTCTCTAAATTCTCATCTTCAGCAGTATCTCCTCCATTCTCTTCATTTGTTTTGTTGATTCCATGAATCAGTTCTTCAGTTTGAAGCTGAATGACCTCCTGGGGCTCATTGACTCCTTCCTCATTCGTTGCTTCTTCTGCTGAGTTTGGTGCAGATAAAGCATCAAGATCCTTACCTGCTTCATCATTTATCGTGCTAGTGTCCATCTTGTTGATGGAAGGTGGTGTTTCTGTTTCCTGCTTGGCCTGTATAATAAACCAAATTTGAAATTTTACTTTGGTACACAAACAAGGAAAATTTAAAGAAGTGTGACTGATCTAATAAAAAAGTTCTGAATGAATCACAAATTAAAGATGAAGTCTTGAAAAGGAAATTGAGGGAGATTTTCTTTAGGAAAATATGGGAAAATAAAAGGAAACAAAGGAGAGGGGAGGGAGAAGTATTTAGTTTAGACCTTTTCTTTGGTGCCAAAATCATTTGCCTCTTCCTCTGTAGTTTCTTTAGGGCCTTTAAGATTCTCCAGGAGATCTTTTCCATTGTTTACTTTTTCAACATCTTCATCATGTTCCCCACTAATTGTACTAGATGGAGTTTCAAATTTTTTTCCTTCTGATTCTTCTATAAGTGAATTTGAAACTGAATTTTCATTTTCTTCTTCCTTTGAAGTCTCAATTCGGCAAACATTGCAGGCCTCAGTTGGTTCTGTATTTCTCTCTCTCACTATAAACAAAGCATCATCTTTTGCTGCAAAAGTAGGTAGTTCAGAATCTAGTTTGGAAGCTTCAATTAGCTTCTGATCTTCTCTTTCATCCTGTTCTTCATTTGGACCTGCTTTCTGTATGTCTTGGAACCCCTTCTCAGTTGCCTGTTCAGGCTCCTGGGGTTCCTTCCTCTGCAAACATGAGTTTTCATTTCCCTCCAAGGTAAAAGAAACCGCTGAATTCTCCACTCCTAAGGGTTCATTTTTGTCCAGAATTTCATCTTCTACATTCGGATTTTCGATTTTGTTCCCAAGCTCCTGTTCAGAACAGGGTACAGAGCATTCCTGAAGGTTTTGTTCTGAATCTTCTGATTCTTCAACTGTGGCAGGTCGACTACCCATGGTCTCAGCTTCAGTACTTGCTTTTTCATCTAGATCTTTAGATTCAGATCCTGCATGGAAAGACCTCCCAACTTCTTCTTCCACCTCATGTGGCTCCAAAATTTCTAGCTTGCTACTTTCCCTGTGTGCATTCTCACCTTCAGAGGGAAGTTGGATCACTATGTTCGGGGTTGGAACAAGCTTCACCTCTTCGACTTCTTCATGCATTGAATCAGTTTTAGCTGCTCTTTGGGACATTTCTTCAGAACCAATATCAGACGCCCCTACAAGCTTCTTACTTTCTGGTTCAGGTTCCTCTGAGTTAATCTCTCCTGTTGTCTGCGTAAAAGATGCAGTGCTTAGCTTGTCATTACTTTCTGCTTCCTTGAGGATATGCTCTTCTATCATGTGTTCAGATACCTCAGGTGCAGATTTGGCTACTTGCATTGTATCTCTTTCCACTACTTTAAAGGGAGAAGCTTCAGGTTCCTTATTTGGGCATTCTGAATTGCTTAAATCCAATGTTTCTGTATTCACATCAGTGTCTATTTCTTGGGTCTGGACCTGGTTAAAAATGTAATATTTCAATTATTGATCATATTAAGAATTAAAAAAAAAAGTTAGGTGCACTTAAAATAGATAAAATTTCAATTTGACAGTAAAATGTAAATGAGAGAAAATTTAAATTATTAATTTTTATTCATCTTACCACTTCATCTAAAGTGGTGGTCTCCGTAATCTCATTTTGGATATCTTTTTCTTTTTGAGCTTCTGCCTTAAATTTGTGTGCTGTGTCCTGAAGGCTTATGCGGTCCTTTTCTGCTTCTTGAATTCCTTGTATAATCACTTGTTCATCAACAGCCGCAGTATGCTGATCCTCCACAATCATATTATCTTCTTTAATTTTGTTCTCTTTGGCTCCAGGGAGTGTCTCATGACTTTGATCTTCGGCCACTGCTTCACACAGCCTTTCTAGCTTTTGGCTTGGGCCAGCATCTTCAGATTTCTGCACCACAGCACTAGATTAGTAAGAGAGTTTATATGCACTGGAAAAGAAAAATCTACTTTGAAAAATTAATTTGTCCAGTACAGAGTGTATATCTCTGACCTCTTGAAGAGCACTATTTCCCGCTGGATTGAAACCTACATTTTTTTTGTGACTTTGATCTCCAGCCTCCAAGTTAATTCCCATGTTTTCAACTTTCTCACCTCCTATTGTGGCTTCCTTTGGGATCTTGTCAAGAATCTCAGCATGATCCTCTAAATCTAGGACATGCTTCTCAATTATTGCACATGAATTGCTTGTCTCAACATCCTTGGACGCTGCATCAAATTGGTTTTCACTGTCCAATTTCTCTGAGCTTTCTTGCAGTTTGTGTTCATCCTGCAAAGTCTCTGTTCTGGTATTCTCCTCAAGCTTTGTTAGTTCATTAGCTTTTTCCATGTCATGAATTTGGTCAGCTTCTTTTGATTCAGAGGTATTCTTTTCAGGGAACATATTTCCTTTTACACTGTTGTCTTCCTGAATCTCCTCATTTGTGTTCTCCTTTCCAATTTTATCGGTGTCCGTCTTAGGGATGTCTTCCAGCTGTTGTGGCTCTTCTTTCTGAATTGAGGTCTTTCCTTCAGATTCTTGAAGATAAGGAAATTCCAGGTTATTTTCTAGCTTTGGACTCTCATCCTTTGTTTCGCTTTCTTCAGTTGAATCAAGCTCCACTTTAGGAGCCAGCGTTGAAGATCCCTCAAGAGTTTCTTCCCATCTTTTGTCTGCTGGAGCTTCACTGGCTGTGATCTCTGTTCCACTAGTTGCTTCAATGCCTTTGTATTGGTCCCCCATGACTGTTTCAGAAGATCTGGATTGTAATTCACTCTCTTTTTCTTGGTTGCTTTCATTTTCTTCCTGTTTTTCCACATTGAGTGCCTTCCCAGAACTGTCATTTTGGTTATGGTTCTCCTCATGCTTCACGCCTTTCACATCTTCACACTGGAAACTTGTTGAACTTGTTTCAGTGGTTACTAGACTACTCTCTGAAGCCAGATTGGAACCATCTACCAATTGCTTTCCATCTTGTTTGGATTCTTGCAAGGCTCTGGGAGATGCAGTTTCAAGCTGTCCATTATTTTTCTCTGTCTTTTCAATGTCCTCTTTGTTGTGTTCTTCATAATTTATAAACTGCTCACTGTGCTCTTTCTGCAGAATATCTTCTGTTGAGGCTTCTGTAACACCTGAAGCTTCAGCATTCTTTTCTGTATCTTCAACATTCTCTAAATTTTCTGCTGCAGAGTTTGTGAACTGTTGAATAAATGAGGTCCAAATTATCAGTTAATAAACAGTACAAAAATGTGCAAAGCAAATTCCAATGTCAAGCCATAAGTTCTCTTTTTGCTTTTACCTCTTCTCTGGGTTTTTCTTCATTTTTTTCATCTTCCTCTGGGTTCTCTTTAACTTTCATGCCTTCAACTGACAGCATGCTGGCATCTGTAACAGCACCATAGTCTAAAATAGATTTTTCAGATTCCTGACCTATCCCAGCTGTCTCAAGTCTCTCAGGCACCTGCAGAACAAATAGAACTTACAGCCTAAAGAGAAAAAGCTCAAAGGAAGAGAAAATTGGAAAATGGGAATGCAAAGATAATGTAAAGAATATTTTTGGTTTATGGTCAGTTGAATAAAAGGTTACAGAACAAACTTCCAGTTTCAGAATTTGCTGACCTCATCTTCCTGAGAGCTTTCTGTAACTGTTTCTTCTTGAATAGGAAGTGAAGAGTGATGTTCGACATTGCTGTTCTCTGCTACTGCTTGTCTCTCAGTACTCTCACTTGTACTGGATTTCTCAAGGACCTCACACTCTGTATGAGGTACTAGGCGGGCCTATATTTTAGATGAACATCAGCTTAATGTACAATTTTTTTTTTGTTGGTAAAATCAACTTAATGTACAATTACAGAGGAAGAAAAGAGATTGTTTTCCAAATGCATGATCAGGGAAGCAGACTGAAAAAGAAAGGAAAAGAGACAAATAATTTAAGAGTTCGAATTTTATTTTTCTGGTTTCATGATTCTTATTATACCTCTTCTTCATGTTGCTTCATGATTTCATCTTCCTGACTGCTCTTTTCAAGTGGTTCTTTCATTGATTCTGTAGATTCATCTGTAATGATGCTTTCTTCTATAACATGCTTTTCAGTGTCATCACCTACATCAGTGATATCAGGCTCTGCAGACACCTGCATAGCATATGACATATAAAACATCAACTAACATATAGATATGAAAAATGAATGAAACAATTGAAACATGACAGTTCTATTTTCCATGGGATCAAAACCCTAGTACAGAGGGTATATCTCTGACCTCTTGAAGGGCACTATTTTTCCGTGGGATTAAAACCTTCATTTCTTTTGTGACTTTGATCTCCAGCCTCCAAGTTAATTCCCATGTTTTCAACTTTCACACCTCCTATTATGGCTTCCTTTGGGATCTCGTCAAGAATCTCGGCATGATCCTCTAAATCTAGGACATGCTTCTCAATTATTGCACATGAATTGCTTGTATCTAAATCGTTGGACACTGCATCAAATTGCTTTTCACTGCCCAATTTCTCTGAGCTTTCTTGTAGTTTGTGTTCATCCTGCAAAGTCTCTGTTCTGCTATTCTCCTCAAGCTTTGTTAGTTCATTAGCTTCTTCTACGTCATGAATTTCGTCAGCATCTTTTGATTCAGAGGTATTCTTTTCAGGGAACATCTTTCTTTTTGCACTATCGTCGTCCTGGATTTCCTCATTTGTGCTCTCCTTGCCAATTTCGTTAGTGTCCACCTTAGGGATGTCTTCTGGAAGCAGTGTCTCTTCTTTTGGATTTGAGATCTTTCCTTCAGAGTCTGGAAGACAAGAAAATTCCAGGTTATTTTCTAGCATTGGACTCTCATTCTTTGTCTCGCTTTTTTCAGTCGAATCAAGCTCCTCTTTGGAAGCCAGTGTTGAAGATCCCTCAAGAGTTTCTTCCCATCTTTTGTCTACTGGAGACTCACTGGCTGTGAACTCTGTTCCACTAGTTGCTTCAATGCCTTTGTATTGGTCCCCTATGACTGTTTCAGAAGATCCGGATTGTAATTCGCTCTCTTTTTCTTGGTTGCCTTCATTTTCTTCCTGTTTTTCCACTTTGAATGCCTTCCCAGAACTGTCATTTTGGTTATGGTTCTCCTCATGCTTCACACCTTTCACATCTACACACTGGAAACTTGTTGAATTTGTTTCAGTGGTTACTAGACTACTCTCTGAAGCCAGATTGGAACCATCTACCAATTGTTTTCCATCTTGTTTGGATTCTTGGAAGACTCTGGGAGATTCAGTTTCAAGCTGTCCATTATTTTTCTCTATCTTTTCAATGTCCTCTTTACTGTGTTCTTCATTAATTATAAACTGCTCACTGTGCTCTTTCTGCAGAATATCTTCTGTTGAGGCTTCTGTAACACCTGAAGCTTCAGCATTCTTTTCTGTATCTTCAACGTTCTCTAAGTTTTCTGCTGCAGAGTTTGTGAACTGTTGAATAAATGAGGTCCAAATTATCAGTTAATAAACAGTACAAAAATGTGCAAAGCAAATTCCGATGTCAAGCCATAAGTTCTCTTTTTGCTTTTACCTCTTCTCTGGGTTTTTCTTCATTTTTTTCATCTTCTTCTGGGTTCTCTTTAACTTTCATGCCTTCAACAGACAGCACGCTGGTATCTGTAACAGCACCATAGTCTAAAATAGATTTTTCAGTTTCCCGACCTATCCCAGTTGTCTCAAGTCTCTCAGGCACCTGCAGAACAAATAGAACTTACAGCCTAAAGAGAAAAAACACAAAGGAAAAGGAAATTGGAAAATGGAAATTGAAAGATAATGTAAAGAATATTTTTGGTTGATGGTCAGTTGAATAAACCAGAGTTGAATAAAAGGTTACAGAACAAACTTCCAGTTTCAGATTTTGCTGACCTCATCTTCCTGAGAGCTTTCTGTAACTGTTTCTTCTTGAATAGGAAGTGAAGAGTAATCTTCGACAGTGCTGTTCTCTGCTACTGTTTGTCTCCCAGTACTCTCACTTGCACTGGATTTCTCAAGGACCTCACACTCTGTATGAGGTACTAGGCAGACCTATATTTTAGATGAACATCAACTTAATGTACGATTGCAAAGGAAGAAAATAGATCATTTTTCAATTCATGATCAGGGAAGCAGACTGAAGAAAGGAAAAGAGAAAATTAATTTAACGGTTCAAATTTTATTTTCCTGGTTTCATGTTTTTTATTATTTTTCCAGCTGACCTCTTCTTCATGTTGCTTCACGATTTCATCTTCCTGACTGCTCTTTTCAACCGGTTCTTTTATTGATTCTGTAGATTCATCTGTAATGATGCTTTCTTCTATAACATGCTTTTCGGTGTCATTGCCTACATCAGTGATATTAGGCTCTGCAGACACCTGTATAGCATTTGACGTATAAAACTTCAACTAATGTATAGATATAAAAAATGAATGAAAGAAATGAAACATGACAATTCCAGTTCTTGTATTCTGAGCAAACCTCTTTGTTAATGATCTCACTGATGGTTGCCTTGTCCGTGTAATTTGTTATGCAACTACGCTCTTCAACACTGAAGTCAAGGTCTGCCTTCTTTTCCTCTACTTGAGCATTTTTGTCACCTGCTTGAATTTCAAAAGATGCAGTTCCTTGTTCTGGAATGCAGCAGTCTTCATTTATCATTTTCTCTGCTTCACCTGCATGAGATGTCTCAATTATGTTACACCTGTAGATGAAAAGTTTGTCTTTCTTTCTCCACTTTAGTTTTCATATTATGTGATTTGATCTAGCTGTGGTTATCATAGGCAGTAATTAGCATCTTAGATATCACTGAATTAATACATAATTGTGTTTGAGTATACTAAGATGGTCCTCCCTGTCCCTCTTCCCCCCAACCCCCCCCCCCCACCCAAAAAAAAAAGAAGAAAGAAAGAAAGGTAATCTGTATGACCAAAAGTATCTCAGTTGATACATAAGAATTGTGTTTGACTAACAAGCAGGTTTTTAAGTATCAGTATGTATTGCATTCTATATACTTATTTTTCAAAAGAATTTGTATCAACTGAGACGGTCTGGTATGGGTAGGGTACACCTAAAACTGTTTCTCTCTTTGGGTATGAGTTCGAGGCATTCCTCTTAACATTAATAAATGACTCTCATCTCCTCCAGCTCAACTAGTTTTGGGGACTTGTAGTGTTCAAATCAAGTATGAAACAAATTTAGGCAAATTGTGGTTAAGTTGCAGATCTCCTTTTTATGATGCTCAGGTCTTCCCCTGTTTCTTTCCAGTGAGGACCAAAAAGAGCGGTGGGGTGGGGGGGAGGGAGGTGTTAATGGGTTATGCATCACTAGATATGTAAAAAATGACTCATCTCGCATCAACCCTCTGATACACTGCACTGATACCAAAATTCTTGTTAACAAGTTCTCACAAAGGACTGGCTCTAGATTTGTGAATCAACCCAAATTGGCTGACCTTCCCTTAAAAATGATTTTTGTTATTCCCATGGTAGAAGATGTTAGGCTCCCTCATTGTGCAATGGTCTGGCCTCTATTTCATACCTATGCACTATATACTGTGTACAAAGCCTCTCAAGTTGCTCTTGGAGTGGGCATTAAAAAAGATATTGGGAATGGATTTAACCAAATAGGGTGGGTGCTATAATACATAAGTAGATAAACCTATTAAAAATAACCGAGTCAGATATGTTACATGATGCATGTGCTGCAGAAGATAGTGGATGTATGTAAAAACCTTAATAGTAGTATGCCAAAGAGTAATTAGAAAGAAGAAAATGTGTGGATCATGATAATAGCCAAATATTATGGGGATTTAATATGAAAACTATATAGAAATGTGCTGAGTAGCCCTACAAAAACAAATCAATTTTACTAGCTACTCTGTTAGAAAATCTTCCATCTGTCACATGTGCACTTGTAATTTTTTTTTTTTGGATGAATAATGTGCACTTGTATTTTTTTTGTAGACATTGATGAAAACCTTCATCCAGAAATAGAGTTGAAATATTTATAGAACATTGAAAAATTTTCAAATATTAAAGAAGAAAAGGCCGTGGGGAGTGCACAAGACTCCCACATTTTGCAGGGCTTGGGGAGAGTCGAATTTATGCAACCTCACCCATGTTTCCAGGAACTGAATGCGCCTAATTGCCACCATGATTCATACAGAGGTTTAATTGATTTTGCATAGGTGGAAAAATACGTAGTCTAGTATAAGATGAAAGCATATCTTAATGTTCAACAAGGAAGGTGAATGTTGTGTGTACCCATTTAAAGATCGTGTGTTCATTCAAATGGAGAAAGTTTGATAAGCTTACATGACCACAATTACAGGACATTTATGTCCTTCCAAGTGGCACCCAAATGCTTATATGCTTTAATTGTTTAGTAATTAGATGCCTACCTTTCAAATACGATTCTATTTCCCCTTTTCTAGCATGAATTATATAATAAAGGAAATGAAGAGAATTTGCTAGTGCTCACCTTCTGTTATCATGTTATCAGTTCCTATTTCAGAAGCTTCTTCATTCTTTTCGGTCTGTTCTTCTATTCTCAGACTGGCATCAGTTTCTCTGAGTGTCCCTTTTGATTCTATTTCGGAACCCTTTACTGTTTCTTCAGCATCCATTTCACTTCCTTGTGGAATCAATTCCAATGTCTGTGCACCTTCTCTACTTTTCTCCTGCTCCAGTATTGTGCTTTCTATGTTCTCTTTCATTCTAAATGCTTCTTCATTGTGATTCTTCTCTGCTGGAACATTTTGGTCTTCATTGACTTGTTCTTCGATCGCTGGGTTGGAGACTTCCTCTTGCTGTTCACATTCCTGTTGTGTAGATTCTTCTACCAATGAATGGATGACTGGTGAATTCCTGATTTCCATGTTTGGGCTTTCTCCTTCCAACTTTTCGAGTGTTTGACTTGGTTCGACTGCTGTGAGATTCTGCATAATAAGATCTATTCAGTAGACGGTTGACTCTATCAAAGGAAAATATGGAACTACATTGACAGAAAGGAAAGAAGGAAGTCAAAGATAACTGCCTTTATGATATAATCTCTTCTTACCTCCAAATTTATGTTCCCTTCCTTTATTTCTTCTTTGAAGCTTGCTTCGACAGTGTTAATGGGTTTTTCCTCTTTCTCACAGATACTTCCTTCAGCATCTGCACTAGAAGCAGCTGTGTCAACTGCATCAGACACCACATACAAGGATTTTTCAAATTTCTCCTCATCTGTTTTGTCTGTCTGCAAGCTTTGTTGTTCTGAAGCTTCAATTTCTTTTGGAACATTTTGGTCTTCATTAACTTGTGCTTCGACTTCTTGGTTGGAGACTTCCTCTTGCTGCTTGCACTTTCTTGTTGTTTAGATTCTTCTACCAATGAATGGATGACTGGTGAATTCCCAATTTCCATATTTGGGCTTTCTCCTCCCATCTTTTCTAGCTTTTGAGTTGGTTCGGCTGCTGTGCGATTCTGTATAATAAAATCTATTCAGTAGACAGTTGACTCTATCAAAGGAAAATATGGAACTACATCGATGGAAAGGAAAGAAGGAAGTCTGAGATGAATGCCTTTATGATATAATCTCTTCTTACCTCTGAATTTATGTTCACTTCCTTTATTTCTTCTTTGAAGCTTGCTTCAGCAATGTTAATGGATTTTTCCTCTTTCTCAATGATACTTCTTTCAGCATATGCACTAGAAGCAGCTGCATCAACTGCATCAGACACCTCATCCAAGGATTTTTCAAATTTCTCCTCATCTGTCTTGTCTGTCTGCAAGCGTTGTTCTGAAGCTTCAATTTCTTTCGGAACATTTTGGTCTTCATTGACTTGTTCTTCGACCGCTGGGTTGGAGACTTCCTCTTGCGGTTCACATTCCTGTTGTTTAGATTCTTCTACCAATGAATAGATGATTGGTGAATTCCTGATTTCCATGTTTGGGCTTTCTCCTTCCAACTTTTCGAGTGTTTGACTTGGTTCGACTGCTGTGAGATTCTGCATAATAAGATTTATTCAGTAGACGGTTGACTCTATCGAAGGAAAATATGGAACTACATTGACAGAAAGGAAAGAAGGAAGTCAGAGATGACTGCCTTTATGATATAATCTCTTCTTACCTCCAAATTTATGTTCCCTTCCTTTATTTCTTCTTTGAAGCTTGCTTCGACAGTGTTAATGGGTTTTTCCTCTTTCTCACAGATACTTCCTTCAGCATCTGCACTAGAAGCAGCTGTGTCAACTGCATCAGACACCACATACAAGGATTTTTCAAATTTCTCCTCATCTGTTTTGTCTGTCTGCAAGCTTTGTTGTTCTGAAGCTTCAATTTCTTTTGGAACATTTTGGTCTTCATTAACTTGTGCTTCGACTTCTTGGTTGGAGACTTCCTCTTGCTGCTTGCATTCTTGTTGTTTAGATTCTTTTTCCAGTGAATGGATGACTGGTGAATTCCCAATTTCCATATTTGGGCTTTCTCCTCCCATCTTTTCTAGCTTTTGAGTTGGTTCGGCTGCTGTGAGATTCTGTATAATAAAATCTATTCAGTAGACAGCTGACTCTATCAAAGGAAAATATGGAACTACATCGATGGAAAGGAAAGAAGGAAGTCAGAGATGACTGCCTTATGATATAATCTCTTCTTACCTCTGAATTTATGTTCGCTTCCTTTATTTCTTCTTTGAAGCTTGCTGCAGCAATGTTAATGGGTTTTTCCTCTTTCTCACTGATACTTCCTTCAGCATATGCACTAGAAGCAGCTGCGTCAACTACATTAGACACCTCATCCAAGGATTTTTCAAATTTCTCCTCATCTGTCTTGTCTGTCTGCAAGCTTTGTTCTGAAGCTTCAATTTCTTTTGGAACATTTTGGTCTTCATTAACTTGTGCTTCGACTTCTTGGTTGGAGACTTCCTCTTGCTGCTCACTTTGTTGTTGTTTAGATTCTTCTATCAATGAATGGATGACTGGTGAATTCCCAATTTCCATGTTTGGGCTTTCTCCTCCCATCTTATCTAGCTTTTGAGTTGAGTCGGCTGCTGTGAAATTCTGTATAATAAAATCTATTCAATAGACGGCTGACTCTATCAAAGGAAAGTATGGAACTACATTGATGGAAAGGAAAGAAGGAAGTCAGGGTGAATGCCTTTATGATATAAACTCTTCTTACCTCCGAATTTATGTTCGCTTCCTTTATTTCCTCCTTGAAGCTTGCTTCAGCAATGTTAGTGGGTTTTTCCTCTTTTTCACTGATACTTCCTTCAGCATCTGCACTAGAAGCAGCTGCGTCAACTGCATCAGACCCTGCATCCAAGGATTTTTCAAATTTCTCCTCATCCATTTTGTCTGTCTCTGCAGCTTGTTCTAAAGCTTCAATTTCTTTTGGAACATTTTGGTCTTCATTAACTTGATTTTCCACTTCTAGGTTGGAGACTTCCTCTTGCTGCTCACTTTCTTGTTGTTTAGATTCTTTTACCAATGAATGGATGACTGGTGAATTCCCAATTTCCATGTTTGGGCTTTCTCCTTCCATCTTTTCTAGCTTTTGACTTGGTTCAACTGCTGTGAGATTCTGCATAATAAAATCTATTCAATAGACAGTTGACTCTATCAAAGGAAAGTATGGAACTACATTGATGGAAAGAAAAGAAGGAAGTCAGGATGAATGCCTTTATGATATAAACTCTTCTTACCTCTGAATTTTTGTTCCCTTCCTTTATTTCCTCCTTGAAGCTTGCTTCAGCAATGTTAATGGGTTTTTCCTCTTTCCACCCAAACCCCCCCCTGCCGCCCCCCCCCCCCCCACACCCCCCACCTTCTCCCCCCCATTTTGGTCTCATTAACTTGATACTTCCTCTTACTTGGTTGCATTCTGCACTATGAATGGTGCAGCATGTTTGGGCTTCCATCTTCGCTTTTGCGCAAGGGTGACCTTGGGAGGACCTTCGCGACCTTCCTCTCAGGTTGGGAGACCCTGTGTTTTGCATCCAAGGATTTTTCAAATTTCTCCTCATCCATTTTGTCTGTCTGCAAGCTCTGTTCTGAAGCTTCAATTTCTTTTGGAACATTTTGGTCTTCATTAACATGATCTTCGACTTCTAGGTTGGAGACTTCCTCTTGCTGCTCACATTCTTGTTGTTTTGATTCTTCTACCAATGAATGGATGAATGGTGAATTCCCAATTTCCTTGTTTGGGCTTTCTCCTTCCATCTTTTCTAGCTTTTGACTTGGTTCAACTGCTGTGAGATTCTGCATAATAAATTTATTCAGTAGACGGCTGAATCTGTCAAAGGAAAGTATGAACCTACATTGATGGAAAGGAAAGAAGGAAGTCAGAGATGACTGCCTCTATTTATAAACTCTTCTTACCTCCAAATTTATGTTCCCTTCCTTTATTTCTTCTTTGAAGCTTGCTTCAACAGTGTTAATGGGTTTTTCCTCTTTCTCACAGATATTTCCTTCAGCATCTGCACTAGAAGCAGCTGTGTCAACTGCATTAGACACCACATACAAGGATTTTTCAAATTTCTCCTCATCTGTTTCGTCTTCTGCAAGCCTTCTTGTTCTGAAGCTTCAATTTCTTTTGGAACATTTTGATCTTCAACTTCTAGGTTGGCGACTTCCTCTTGCTGCTCACATTCTTGTTGTTTTGATTCTTCTACAAATGAATGGATCAATGGTGAATTCCCAATTTCCTTGTATGGGCTTTCTCCTTCCATCTTTTCTAGCTTTTGACTTGGTTCAACTGCTGTGAGATTCTGCATAGTAAAATTTATTCAGTAGACGGCTGAATCTGTCAAAGGAAAGTATGAAACTACATTGATGGAAAGAAAAGAAGGAAGTCAGGATGAATGCCTTTATGATATAAACTCTTCTTACCTCTAAATTTTGTTCCCTTCCTTTATTTCCTCCTTGAAGCTTGCTTCAACAATGTTAATGGGTTTTTCCTCTTTCTCACTGATACTTCCTTTAGCATCTGCACTAGAAGAAGCTGTGTCAACTGTATCAGACATTGCATCCAAGGATTTTTCAAATTTCTCCTCATCCATTTCGTCTGTCTGCAAGCCTTGTTGTTCTGAAGCTTCAATTTCTTTTGGAACATTTTGGTCTTCATTAACTTGATCTTCGACTTCTAGGTTGGAGACTTTCTCTTGCTGCTCACATTCTTTTTGTTTTGATTCTTCTACCAATGAATGGATGAATGGTGAATTCCCAATTTCCTTGTCTGGGCTTTCTCCTTCCATCTTTTCTAGCTTTTGACTTGCTTCAACTGCTGTGAGATTCTACATAATAAAATTTATTCAGTAGACGGCTGAAACTGTCTAAGGAAAGTATGAAACTACATTGATGGAAAGAAAAGAAGGAAGTCAGGATGAATGCCTTTATGATATAAACTCTTCTTACCTCTGAATTTATGTTCCCTTCCTTTATTTCCTCCTTGAAGCTTGCTTCAGCAATGTTAATGGGTTTTTCCTCTTTCTCATTGATACTTCCTTTAGCATCTGCACTAGAAGCAGCTACGTCAACTGTATCAGACACTGCATCCAAGGATTTTTCAAATTTCTTCTCATCCATTTTGTCTGTCTGCAAGCTCTGTTCTAAAGC
The DNA here is from genome assembly GCF_041222555.1 of Hakea prostrata. Taxonomy (NCBI): domain Eukaryota; kingdom Viridiplantae; phylum Streptophyta; class Magnoliopsida; order Proteales; family Proteaceae; genus Hakea; species Hakea prostrata. The sequence continues at coordinate 14,253,657 of NC_142607.1, forward strand.
TTCAATTTCTTTTGGAACATTTTGGTCTTCATTAACATGATCTTCGACTTCTAGGTTGGAGACATCCTCTTGCTGCTCACATTCTTGTTGTTTTGATTCTTCTACCAATGAATGGTTGAATGGTGAATTCCCAATTTCCTTGTTTGGGCTTTCTCCTTCTATCTTTTCAAGCTTTTGACTTGGTTCAACTGCTGTGAGATTCTGCATAGTAAAATTTATTCAGTAAACAGCTGAATCTGTCAAAGGAAAGTATGAACCTACATCGATGGAAAGGAAAGAAGGAAGTCAGAGATGAATGCCTTTATGATATAATCTCTTCTTACCTCTGAATTTATGTTCGCTTCCTTTATTTCTTCTTTGAAGCTTGCTTCGACAGTGTTAATGGGTTTTTCCTCTTTCTCACAGATACTTCCTTCAGCATCTGCACTAGAAGCAGCTGTGTCAACTGCATCAGACACCACATACAAGGATTTTTCAAATTTCTCATCTGTTTTGTCTGTCTGCAAGCCTTGTTGTTCTGAAGCTTCAATTTTTTTTGGAACATTTTGGTCTTCATTAACTTGATCTTCGACTTCTAGGTTGGAGACTTCCTCTTGCAGCTCACATTCTTGTTGTTTTGATTCTTCTACGAATGAATGGATGATTGGTGAATTCCTAATTTCCTTGTATGGGCTTTCTCCTTCCATCTTTTCTAGCTTTTGACTTGGTTCAACTTCTGTGAGATGCTGCATAATAAAATTTATTCAGTAGACGGCTGAATCTGTCAAAGGAAAGTATGAAACTACATTGATGGAAAGAAAAGAAGGAAGTCAGGATGAATGCCTTTATGATATAAACTCTTCTTACCTCTGAATTTCTGTTCCCTTCCTTTATTTCCTCCTTGAAGCTTGCTTCAGCAATGTTATTGGGTTTTTCCTCTTTCTCATTGATACTTCCTTTAGCATCTGCACTAGAAGCTGCTACGTCAACTGTATCAGACACTGCATCCAAGGATTTTTCAAATTTCTCATCCATTTTGTCTGTCTGCAATCTCTGTTCTGGAGCTTCAATCTTTTCTTGCTTTTGACTTGGTTCAACTGCTGTGAGATTCTGCATAATAAAATCTATTCAGTAAACGGCTGAATCTGTCAAAGGAAAGTATGAAACTATATTGATGGAAGGAAAAGAAGGAAGTCAGGATGAATGCCTTTATGATATAAACTCTTCTTACCTCCGAATTTCTGTTCCCTTCCTTTATTTCCTCTTTGAAGCTTGCTTCAGCAATGTTAATGGGTTTTTCCTCTTTCTCACTGATACTTCCTTCAGCATCTGCACTAGAAGCAGCTGCGTCAACTGTATCAGACACTGCATCCAAGGATTTTTCAAATTTCTCCTCATCCATTTTGTCTGTCTGCAAGCTCTGTTCTAAAGCTTCAATTTCTTTTGGAACATTTTGGTCTTCATTAACATGATCTTCGACTTCTAGGTTGGAGACTTCCTCTTGATGCTCACATTCTTGTTGTTTTGATTCTTCTACCAATGAATGGATGAATGGTGAATTCCCAATTTTCTTGTTTGGGCTTTCTCCTTCCGTCTTTTCTAGCTTTTGACTTGGTTCAACTGCTGTGAGATTCTGCATAATAAAATTTATTCAATAGACGGCTGAATCTGTCAAAGGAAAGTATGAAACTACATTGATGGAAAGAAAAGAAGGAAGTCAGGATGAATGCCTTTATGATATAAACTCTTCTTACCTGTGAATTTCTGTTCCCTTCCTTTATTTCCTCCTTGAAGTTTGCTTCAGCAATGTTAATGGGTTTTTCCTCTTTCTCACTGATTCTTCCTTCAGCATCTGCACTAGAAGCAGCTGCGTCAACTGTATCAGACACTATATCCAAAGATTTTTCGAATTTCTCCTCATCCGTTTTGTCTGTCTTCAAGCTCTGTTCTAAAGCTTCAATTTCTTTTGGAACCTTTTGGTCTTCATTAACTAGTTCTTCCACTTCTAGGTTGGAGACTTCCTTTTGCTGCTCACTTTCTTGTTGTTTAGATTCTTCTACCAATGAATGGATGATTGGTGAATTCCCAATTTCCATGTATGGGCTTTCTCCTTCCATCTTTTCTAGCTTTTGACTTGGTTCAATTGCTGTGAGATTCTGCATAATAAAATATATTCAATAGATGGCTGACTCTGTCAAAGGAAAGTATGGAACTACATGATGGAAAGAAAAGAAGGAAGTCAGGATGAATGCCTTTATGATATAAATTCTTCTTACCTCTGAATTTCTGTTCCCTTCCTTTATTTCCTCCTTGAAGCTTGCTTCAGCAATGTTAATGGGTTTTTCCTCTTTCTCACTGATACTTCCTTCAGCATCTGCACTAGAAGCAGCTACATCAACTGCATCAGCCACCACTTCCGAGGATTTTTCAAATATCTCATCATCTGTTTTGTCTGTCTGCAAGCTTTGTTCTGAAGCTTTAATTTCTGTTGGAATTTGCCTCCTCCAAATCTCTTCGTCTTCAATTCTTTCAGTAACCTCGGTATTGCTCTCAGTTTCTGTGATGGAAGGTCCTTCTTTGTCTTTGTATTTATCAATTGAAGCATTTGTCGATGGAAAACCCAGCTGCTCACTCCCTGTTTTTACCACTCCATCATCATCCTTAGTGGGGTAGGTATCAAGTATTGTTTCAGGGTTCTCTTCATCCTTAACTTCCTCATTTATGGTGCTTTCAGCTGTCTCAAGGATTACTTCCTGAAGCTTTGCTTGATTGCAGTTACCCTTCCCAGTATTTGCTGACTCAGTTTCAGATGTATCTTCAATTTTGTAGGGCTTGTCTTGTTCTTGAAAATGCAAGCCCTCTGTTACATGTGTGACTAGAGGGATTTTCTGAGTTTCAGCATCTGGGATTTCATATTCAACTGAATTTTCATCATCCATATTTTTGTTTGAATCAATTGTTTCTTGACTTTTGTCTTCCAATTCACTGCTAGAAGTCTGTTCAAGTTTCCCAGCTTCATGTTCAGATTTATCCAATTTTTTTTCTTGAACGACTAAAGGGATTTCCTGATGGTCATCCAGGTTTTCATTTTCCCCTGAGCTTTTGTCCTTTGATGTTTCAAATGAATCATCTGTCTCTTTACTTTTCTCTATTGGATCAATGCTGGACTGTTCAATCTTCCCACTTTCCTGTTCAAATTTGTCCATGGTTGTCTTTTCTGTTGTGAATTCAGTGGGTGGACTATGAAGACTTACATTTATTCCCTCACTGTTGTTTTTTATCTCACCATCTTGCATCATTGAACTCTCCTTGTTGCCCTTCAAAGTGCAGTCTATATTGTTATCTTGTGGGTTTTCATGACCCTCTCGGGTATTTTCTGTTTCACCTTGGTTAACTATTTTTGGACTTGTCTCCTTACCCTCTGTATTGGAGGAACTCTCTGCAATCAAACCAGGTGTAACAGGAAGAGCATTTTGATTTTGCTCTGTTGTTCCCTTGCTTGTTTCATGAATGTTTTCTTCCTGCTCGAATTCATTTTTGGCTTCTTCAACATTGATGGGTGCCTCTTCTTCTCCTGGAATGCTGTATGCCTCTTGCACAGCTTCTTGCTTTAGATCTTTGGGTGATTGGGTTTCATTATCCAGCATCTCCTTTTGTTGGAGCACTAATTTTTCATCAGCTGCATTACTCCCAGAATCTTCGCAGGTGTTGTCAATAGCAGCCTTGGCAAGTGAGGGTGGTACCAAAAAACTTCCACCTTCACACATACCATCACCACCTGCAACTTTTGGCATTTGTTTGGCTGATTCTGAGTCGCCACATATTGACTCCTCGCCTTTCTTTGGGATTTTCTGTGAGGAGAAAATGTAGATGGTTACAAAAGGAAAAAGGTATCAAAGAAACCAAGAACCTTTACATACAGAAGCAATGACTTGCAAAGCCTTTCTTATATGTTCCAGTAAGATTGGTGAAGAAGTAAATGTGTATAAAGAAAGACCAATGTGTATTTGCTTTCTTACAGGACACTGTTATGTGATCTCAGATATTTCTGTTATTTTTAAATTTGATCAGTGGAATGATACAGGATCCGTGAACTAGCCCCAAGAATTTGATAAAATTTTGTGGAATTGCAAGCTCGAAGAGTAGATTAAACAGGGTACTTGATATGACTTCCTTATTCCACTGGTACAACTTTTACAGAAATATCAGAGCTTCAGGTTCTGACAGCATATGAGATCATTGAATGCCTACTGTTTTTGACTAAATGACTTGATAATGTTTTAGGCTGCAAAGCCTTTTTCCCTGATTCCCCAGTATTATATGAACACAGATTCTAGAAATTCCTGGTTGAAGTCCAGTAAGGAAATTTTTTTTCAGGCGGCGGAGCAAATATCAGGAAAAATGACAGATAGAATGGAATTCTCAGTTTGCTTTGATTGTGAAGAAACTACTTCAGCAAACTTGATTGGGGGATTCCAAGGTACCTGAACTGTATGTTGTATTCTACCACGTCAGAGGTTCATGTGGGGCCCACGGCAGAAGTGAGTACTATCTGGATCGATGGGCCCACAGCCCACTAGGTGCGTATCAAATCTAAGTGAGCAGAAAGAGTATATACGGCGTATTTATGTAAATAGTTGAAACTGAGAGGGGGGTGGGGGGTGGTCTGAATTTCTAAACAAAAGATTGCCAAGTGAGTCTTGGGATCCTCTATTCATCACAGGAGAGGTCTGTGCTTTCCTCATACTTCTTTATCACACAATTAAAGTGGAGTTTATATTTGAGAATTGACAAATTAAATCAAAGGTGGGACCCTAATCATATCCATGTGGGTCCATACTCCTACTGTTTGAGTGGTGAAATATTAGAGGAGCACATACCTCCATCCGGAGTCACCCATTTGTGACGTGGCTGATCCTCTAGCAACGAAAGACACTTCATGTGGCCATGTCATCCTTCTACCTATCTTTGCTTTAGATATGAAAGGAGTTTTTCTTCCTCCCAGAAGATATCTTGAACAATTCTATGTTACTAGTCTTTCAACGACATTGAAGTAAATTTTATTTTCCACATGGCAAATGCTTGTTAGTAGGGTTTTGGCAGGTGTGGCTCAATTGGCGAAAGACCAAGTACAGGGTTAAGGGTTTGAATTTCTTTAGGGGATAGGGATGCTGAAGTCTTGCTATGTACAATTCTCAATATATATATATATATATATATATATATATATATATATATATATAAAATATATATATATATATATATATATATATATATAAAACAAAATAAATAAATAATTACTTTGAGGATGGAATCGAGGTGTATATAAGCTGTCAAATGAATCTCATATCCAAAAAAAAAAAGTCTATGGCAGATTTTTCAACCGTTGGATCGATGATCTATCACACCAGTATGGTTGATTGAAATACAAGGATCTAAATAAGGTAGAGATTCCCAATGGATGGTTAGATCTGACAACCTGGGCCTCTTAGACTGTTCTTATTGTCAACCCATATAGTACTTTATACTTTCCTATTTTAAATGCTTAAAAGTGCTGAGAACAAACAAACCTTTTCTCAAGTGTGGTAGTTCAGAGTTGCAGACAGTAATAGAAGGTAAAGAAAAAGAAATACAAAAAAAGTCACTTTCTTCCAGGAACTACATAGCTATCAAGGATTCATGGATGAAGAAAAAAGTTATCACACTTTTCATGATCGAAATTAAACAAAACGAAGACTGATCAGAAGACAAAGATGTAAGAAATCGAGAAAGTAATCCAGTAATCTATATAAGAAATGTTCATTTCATTGAGTTTTCTTTCTGATCTAGAACTAGAGAATCAGAAACATTATAAGAAAACAGATAGATGGGACTTGCAGATCGATATTCAAGAAGAATACAAAAAGAAGATCAAGTATCAAAAAAAGTTGAGAGATGATCTAACTTACGTTTGAAAGGATCGTTTCTGGTATTTCAGCTTCAGTTGCCATTGCTTATGAAGTCTGAACTATAGTTGAGATGAAATTGACATGGTTACAGAGGATTTTCTCTGGATAGTAGTGAACTCTCAAAAGTGAGCTTCAGAAAAATGGTGTGTTATCTCTCTAATTTGCAGAAAATAAAAATGGTCGATTCCCCAATTAGGTATCTCTACCAATCTTGTGATGGGTATGTGCATTCAACAAAAGTAGGCTTGAAGTGACAAAATGACAATTTCATTTCACTTTTTGAATTGGGTTTTCTCCAGATAAGAAATCAGTTGATGTGTTGCAATCCCTTGTTGAATAATACAACCTCATACCTCAAGACAAACATGAATCATACAACTTTAATTTAGCTTTATAGGTTGGCTTCTAGTTTTAAAATCAAGGTTCCTTTTCTGAACTGATTCTACCCGATTCCGATCCGATTCTACTCCGAGTCAGTTCGATCAGCCACGATTTGCCGAAATCCTTGAATCCCCGCATTGTTCGCCGGTTTGGGGCGGCAAGAATCGGGATCGGGTTCGGCCGATTTTTTCAATCTGATTTCAAATTTATAGGTAGCTCACATTGACAATGATAGCATTGATCAACATTTTGAAAATGGTCCTCCAAAAAACAAACATCTTCTATCTAAAATCTAAGGTATATGCTCTTTGTCTCACCATGATACTGTTGTGCTTTTCCACTTTTCTAAAATGCTTGTTGATTTCTACATATATAATGACATGGATTTCAAACTAGATTCTCTATTTGAAGTAGAAGAAGATATACATCCATTGAGGTGCAAGGTTTCATTTGTCATGTCTGGAATAGGTTAATCATCATTCTTTATTAACTTTAAAGTAATTTTGAATGGTAAAACAAGATAATTGATTAGTTTCATAAAACAAAAGTTATATTCAAACATGGTAATGATGATAATCATTACAATATTAGAAGACTTTGAAGTAAAACATCAACATATATTCAATTTTTTATTATTATTTTTTTTTTTGTTTGTTACATGTAGTCAATTGAAGTATCTTTTATTCAATAAAAAATTATCAACCAAAATACCATTGGGTAGGGTAACTTAATATATATATATATATATATATATATATATATATATATATATATAAAAAAAAAAAAAAAAAAATTATATATATATATATATATATATATATATATATATATATATATATATATATATATATATATATATATATATATATATATATATATATATATATATATATATCATGTATTTAGAAATGAAAATGTCTCTTTTGATGCATGGGTGTGTATAGTATATCTAAAGCTTACCATATATTTTTTTGGGGTCAATAGACTAAAAATACGAATTTATTTAGAAAAAGAAAAAATATGTGCAATAATTTCAAAGATCACATATTCAAAAGCCACATATTTATAGCTCTACTAAAAGAGTCAACTGGGATTCTTTAGAGGAACCTTCGTGATTCTTTTTGGATCCACCGCAAAAATTGAAAGAGATCCTACTGATGGATAAGATTTGCATGTTTAAGTAATTTTCTTTTTTCAGTTGCTAAACCCCGTTTATTTGTTACAAAAAAAAAAAAAAAAAAAAAGCCAACTGTGACAAATAATCAACAATAGTATTAGAATCCATTGAAGTTCTAAAAAAAATAAAATTTGATAATTAATATTTACACATTTTTCTCACATATTGGAAAGAAGAAAAAAGAAAAAAAGCCATGAATATTTCCTCTGACTTTGTTTGTTTTTTTATTTAATTTTACTTCTATATTTGGTGTTTTTGTCCATTAACTCTAGACGGTGGTTAGATGATGCCATAGATTCCTTGCCAACTCAAAGCTATAAGATTTTGAATTTTATCTAATATTTTATTTCTTATTTCTTATTTTATTCTTAAAAAGAAATTAAATGGGTAACATATAAACCATCATCTTGGACCTTAAGGTGGTTTTTATTTATTTATTTATTTATTTCTTGGGTAAAAAGATAGATTAATTAAAGGGAGATGAAAGAACTGATTGAGGAACATGCTCCTTCAACCAATTAGTGGAAATGGGACCAGTCTAACGCTGTCTCAAGTGTCAGGGCTTCCTTGGCCAAGGAATGAGCCACAATGTTGGCATCTCTTGGAATAAAAAAAAAAAACACATGATTTGGGGCCTTGACTAGGTATCGAATATCCTAGATAACATTCATCAAATTGGACGGCACAGGGAGAGATGGTTGAAAAAGTAAGCACACTACAGAGAGACAATCTGTTTCAATAATAACCTAAAGCCATCCTTCTCCGATAGCTGTCCATAAGCTGTTTTTACTTTCAAGGCTTCATACAATAGAGGAAAAATGTCGTGTCCACTAATAATGAATTTCTTCGTCTCTTACTTTAAAGGTAATTTATCTAATGGCCTTTCATACCAATTTTCTTCTCATATTTATCTATATAACCAAAGATTAGATAGCTTTCACAAACGTTTGAAAGAGCTGATTTGTGGTTGAAGATGCATAGAGAATAAAAATAGCTTCATGATTGATGATCATCGTAAGCTCAATGGGTTGGCTCAGTTTACAAAGGTTAATGCCACATGATATAGAAGTAAGAGTTCAAATTCCTCCAGTTTTGTATAAAAAACTTTTCTTTAAGATATAATCGAGGTGCGTGTAAACTGGCTCGAGAGAACCTCAACTTCCATTAGAAAAAATAAAATTGAAAATCATTGTACAGCAGGATTAGGTTAGATTAAGTAGCTATGATCACTTATTAAAAATTTGAATGAATTATACATAAATGGGGATCCACAGCATTAAGCATCATCAGGGAATCCATCCATACACCTAAGACCACCGTCCAAAACAAACTCTCTTGTCTGTCTTGGCCGCCCCATGTATATATGTCTCGAGAGAGAGACAAAACCTTTCATCACCCAACCACAAGTTGGTTCTCTTTCGGTTGGCTATGGTAGATGGATTCTCTGTGGCATTTCATCAGTAAGTGAGGCTGCAAGAATTTCACTGGCGACTGAGACAGCGATGGGAAGCCCATGTAAGAAACAGCTCAAACCTCTTCATTAATATTCTTATAAAGATTCAAGAGTCCATATCCTATCATGAAAAAATAAAAGAAAGAAAGACTTCCAGGTTAGTAATTATCTAACTGGGGATAGAGATAGAACTATCAAAAAGACAAAGAGATGCTCAGATCTAGCTGGCAGCTCGTCACCATATTCCTTATTCTCCTCGTGGGGCCATGGCTGATGAGGCTATTGCATGGTCCAGGTGCAGTACCTATCACCATTGTGTTGTCATGGTTTGTCAATTTCAATTTCCAATGACAACTAGGCTATAGAATAGCTCTCTTCCTAGATCATCTTCCATCAGCAGAGAGGTATATGATCCTGATATGTTTCTTCACTACACAATAAGGGTGTGACTCAGTGTCTGGATCAACCATCCATTGGGTGAGCACAGAGTGCTCCCCGACAGCTTTACCACCATAAATACAGGAGGACCTAGGGATTGGGTGATTGGATCTTTTTTTCTTTTTTTATTTTTTACTTGTGGGTCCCACCGGATTTGTGGTGGTAAAGCCATCGGGGAGCACAGAGTGCTCCCCTGACAGGGTGATGATCCGGATTCTGTGACTCACATGAGATTCATTAAAAGTCTCACCTCTGTTTCATGTACGTCTCCCCTAATCGTGAGGTGATCTGGGCTTGCTCAGACGCTCTCTTCCTAGATCCTCTCTCTATCAAGCAGAGGTATGCTCTTACACTATAATGGTAGAACCGACGTGGAGGGTGGTCCTGACTCCCCCTCAAAATTCCATTGATTATTTGTCAGAGTCCGGATCACCTCTCCGTCAAAGGAGAACAATGTGTTACTCTTACGCTTTCTTAACCTAGACAAATCATAGGTGGGCCCTTAGTGGGTCTCAGGTGGCCTCATTTTCATTCGCCATTGGGTGCCTATCATGACAAAGGGCACCGCCATGCCGCCCACCTATATAGTCCACCCTCATGGCCTAACCTCTTTACCCATCTCTTTCATTCGAGGAAATTGTGACTAGAGAGAGCACTACAATGACATAAATTCAATCCATCTCTATCAGAAAGTGTTTGTTGGGACTGGAGAAGATCCAGATTCAATAATCAAAATTGAAGCTCAAAATGACTGGTTTGTTTCATGTTTTCATTTGGTAGTAGTCTCTTTCACTAGTTTTTGTCTCTGTTCATGATTTTTCTATTCATCCTCTAAGCCTGACCATTCAAACCAAAGTCTGGAAATATCCTCAAGCCCAAGTGAAAGATTGCAAGTGCCTCCAAGAACATCTACCAACATGGCTTGTGAGATGGGACCCTAGTGTTCATCATAAGTGTCTCTAAAGAGGTTATCTTACTCGCCAATTATGTTGAGTAAGGATCACCGATCTGGTAGGGTAGAGGTTTGTGCTTTATTTATACTTTTCCACCATACGCTAAGGGTAAGGTCTACCTTTAAGCCCTGATAAAATGAATCAGAGGTGAAATCTCAGTGGACTTTACGTAGAACCCTTCCTAATTGGTGATAGAGATATAAAGGAAGCATAGACCTCTACCCTGACAAATAGAGGTCCGCCCTCAACTATATCTAACCACTTGATATAAAGAAAGCATAGACCTCCTTGTAGGGCATATGTTTGATCTTCACATATTTAAATAGATGTTTATATGCTTTTACTTTGCAATTTAAAAGATGAAACAGAAAATCAAACTCTTTGTTGAGACAAAATTTCTAGCTTTGACCCTTTCCTAGTACCCCATATGGAAAAAAAATGAAAACTTCTTAATCCTTCCCCCCCACCACATACCCATCTTTGTAATTTTATCATGAAAGCCCTTGATCATCTTCTCTTTAAATCTGTATTGAAAGTTGAACCTTTGCAGATACTTGGAATGCATGGGTTGGAATCAGCTTGAACCCTAAGAATTGAATCGACAAGAAATCATCTTTTAATTCAAACCCACTTGCAGTTCTTTCTAAAAGAAGTAAGTTATGCTTTCTTTTTCTACTTCTTCTGTTTTATTTAACTAAAGAGAATACAAAGATAAAGATCCAAAGGTATTCAAAGACGATTCAAAAGAGAAACATGAGAATCTAATGCATTTTTTGGAGACAGATCGATTCAAATTGGAATCAAACGATTCACCTGAATCAGTTCCAAGTTTTAGTGGCGTTTTTCACTATCTCTTCTCATTTACCCATGTACAATGGAGAAGGGACCAATGTTAAAGTTTAGCTTTTCCTTCACTTTCCTTTCTAGAAAGATTTTTCAATTCTAAGTTCATCTTGTGTTTGTTTGTGCCATCTTTATCTTTTCAAACCTACCCTACCCTCCATGGTTGCATTTTATAAGACTAGCTTTAACATGAATTTAAAACACAAACATTATGTGCCTTATATTTAAATGGCACCATTAATAGCTATGATTAATGAGAATGTAGCTTTCAATTATGAGAAAACCATGTCTTTGGGAAAAATAAAGACCACAGAGAATTCATATCTTAAGGATATTAGTAGGTATTATAATTTATCGTTGCTTTGATGGTAAAGACACAACAACCGCAACGTAATGGGGGATCTTTTCTATCGTATTAGCTTTCAAATTCATATTTTCTGCAGCCACAAGGGTATCAGCATCCATCAGCCCCTTAAGGAGAATCACCACATGATTGATGAATCCAACATTAGAACATCTTTCCTAAAAGAAGACAGTGATAAAGAGAAAAATGCAATGGAAAACATGATCGTTGAATCTGTCACTCTTCTTTAAGTTGCTCATGAACGACTGATTCCCTTGTAGCTATAGAGGATTTATTTCCGCTAACCCTACGAGAATGTGCTCCTTAGGCCATAACTTTCCTCTAATAATAATTCACATTTTCTCTTATTTTTAGTTTAATTTAATAATAGGCCAAAAAATTTGTAAATTGAATATAAGAAAATAAATACAAAATTAAGGCCCCAAATAAATAACTTTAAATGGTCCCCACGGAATCAAATCTACACCAGAAAATATAAGGCATTAAAACCCTAATTCATTACCATAAACAATATATATCGTTTTTTTTTCTTTTTTTTTTGTCAAAATAAATAAAGCTATTAAATCTAAAGGATATCATCTGGGAAAGATCGCCTAGCGGTGAAATCAAGGTGACCCTACAAAAATGCAAGGGAAAATTACCGTCCTACCCTTCTTTTAGCCAGTTGGAGTGCTGACGTGGCTAATCTTGACCGTCCATTGTGATAGCCCACTCTGGATTGGCACCGCCCTTTTCAAACTTGCCTCGTAAGATACTTTTGTGCCTTGCGAAGGGGCGACTGGGCTGGGTCACACACGTGGGGTATCATGGGCCGTCATCTAAGCTGTCCGATGGGCTTGTGGGACCCATCCCTAATTTATACAATCTTAAAACTTACACCGAAACCAAGGTTTTAGTACCCGATGTCGCTTCTGGGCGATACCTTCGGTTCGATTTAAGCCGGTCCGACCATTGTTTCTAATCCTTTTGGTCGAAGACTGTGGTTCTTTTCTACTAATCGATATCATATCTTTCATATCGGTATCGGTTTTACATTTTATCAATATCGATAAAATCCTAATACCATATCGTTCGAATAAGACCTGTTCTGATTCCGATTCCGATTCCAATTCTTAAACGGTGATTCGGAATCGAATTTATCAAAAAGAAGAAGGAGAGAGAGACAGTATAAGTGAAAAGGTTGGAGGGAAAAAGAGCCGTTAAGAGCCGTACAATGAAAGTTTGGCGCCAAAAACTCAAATAAATTGTCTTTCCTGCCCGCGGTCAGGAATCCGAACCTTGCCGGGCAAGCTGTGTGCCTCTTTGCATTCTTAAGCTCCCTTATAATTCCTCTCTTGTTATCGGTTTTCGTTCTATTTTGCTTAGGTCACGAGTTTCCTTGGGTTTTACTCTCTGCTTATCTTCCTGGGTTTCTTCATTCATTCTTCACTTTCCCTCTTCTCTCTCTGTATCACGAGTTCACGAGTTGGCTTCATTGAAAGCTCTTTATTCCTCTGTTGATGCTGTCTCCTCTTCACTCTTTTTTCTGATTCTTATTCTTAACATTTAAAAGGAAGAAAAGCCTCTATTCTTTCTCCTGTACTTATCTTCTTCTAGATCAGGTGCCTCTTTTTTCTGGGTTTTTTTTTTTTTCTTTTTCTGATTAGAAATGGGTTTGACGAAGAAGCTTCAAGTAGATGGATGTCTAGAATCTGAAGGCAAAAAGTGGGTTATCGCTGGGATTTCTTTGCGAGCTCCGTTGAGAAAGATAAACACCAATAGGAAGGATGATGGGGACAATGATGAAGATGGTTGCTCAACGACGCCGACCTCAGAAGAAGCAAAGATATCAGACAGATTGCCATGCCCACCTCCTCCGAGAAAGCGTAGGCCTACTTCAAGGTGTCATCTGAACGGTGTTAGGGAATTCTTTACTCCTCCAGACCTAGAATCTGTCTTCATACCCCTTGTTGAGAGGGCAAATTGAACTGGGCGTACAAGGCTCAAGGCACTGCTACTTGTTTCCTTTTTCATTTTATACTTTTGTTTGTCTCTGTTCTCTGTAGTGGAGCAGAGTTAATGTACAAAGCTATAATTTCTATGTGATGAATCGTAGTTTGGCTATTGATGTAGTCACTTGGCATGCAGATATTCTTCTTCTTCCTGCTCTTCTCTTGCTTTTTTTTTTTTTGACAGTGGTGTTTCTGTTGAAGGAAGCTTCCTCTTTCATGTTCAAGGCAATACCAAAACTCTTAGGATTTGGGATTTTGTAGACGAGTTCAAATTATATTTTTCTGGGGTTTTTGTAGACATGTTCAAATATTAGATGATCATGTGTGTGACTGCAAAATCTTACAAGAAATTTATGAATTGGGTTTTGTGGCATTGATCAAGATTCCTAGACTTATTTTTTCCTTCAGCCTATTTTTTGTGGCATTGATTCACATTCCTAGTTATGACAATAACTTTTCCTTTTTCCCTTCAGCCAAGTATTTGTGATGAGCATAAAGCACACACACACACGCTTATCAATATTAGATAATCATAGTATCACTGGAAAAGCTTAGAAGGAGATCTAATTTGGTTTTTGGGACACTGATTTGGATACCCAGATACTAAATTTTTGTCTCCAGCCTAATAGTTGTGATGAGCAGAAACCTTGTCAGTTACATTGTCTTGAACATCAGAGTAGGGTCTACGCAAGGAAATCAAAGTTAATCTTACATTCTAGATAGCCAAAAGTTGTCAAAGGCATGTAAAAGTAAATCTTTTCATGGCCGGTTAAGAAGGACCATGCATTACTCTTACCCCCCTTCCCTTATTATTTTCTGCTACAACCATTCCTCTTAATTATCTCTGTATGTCCCACTCACATGACAAGCACCTTCTTTGACTCTAAGCATTTGGGAAGGTTTCATAATATCTTATGTTTCTGATATTATAAATATATAAAGGACTCTTCCGTAGTGACAGATTAGAATCCAATGTGTGTGAAACCCAGAAAGCATTTTATGGTACTCTTTGAAACAATGTCTTTAAAAGTGGTCACTTCATTAATCCATCAAAGTTACTGGGTTCAGATTTGATTAGGGTTTTAGTCTGTCATTACTTTATAGAAGTAACATATCATTTGTTTATAATGAAGTGAACGTAGCCTATGTCATCAAAGCCTTTTCTGTTAAAAGATGATTGAGAGAAGTTCACCTAATGTATGTTAATCTATACTTATAGACAAAAACTTTTGGGGATTGGCAGTTTTGGCACCACCTGTATGTGCACAATCGCAATCGTAAGCATGTTTTAATACATGTTAAATTAAGATTAGAAATCCTGCTTAGCAAATTGTGGATCAGGTTGGAATTGGATAAGTTTAATTGAAGCTGGTATACAGTGGAAAAATTAGGTATGAATGACATGCAGAAAGTGTTAAGGGGATAAATTTGAAGAGATAAAAACAAATCTCTTAGTAATGTAATTTATTCTTCTTAGTCCTGAATTATCAAGATTGTCTCGAAGCTTCCAACCTGATCTGGTCCTTCCTCAGTTAAAGAAAAGACAAGGTTAATGCTATTAGCATTATCACCATCCCTAGCTAGTAAAATGTTTAATCAACCCATCCACCTTATCTTCATCTTTTTATTACTAATGCAGAGGATATGTACTAAAACCTCTCCCTTCCTTTAATGCTTCTCTATTCTCATGTTTAGAAGTAACTTTGAGGCAATATATTCAACCACAGGTAAAATGGGTCTCTTTAATGGGTTGAGAAGTTTTTAATGCAACATTTATATGAAACAATATCATTTATGTTCAACCTAGATTTTGTTTATGCAGGGGACTTTAGCACCAGGTTTGCCTTCTATGATATCATTTTTTTTTTCATTGAAAAAGAGAAGAAAAAAAAATATCATTGAATTGCTTTCATGGAGTATTTTTACCAATTAACCTGTGGCTTGTTGAATTTTCAGCTCAAGGAAAATGAGTTGCACAAAGGATACCTTGTATATAGAAGGTTATTTTCTCATACAAACTAAATACACGAGTAGCTCGTGCATCTTTTTCAATATTTCCTATCAATTAAGACAATGGTTTCTATACAAAACTGCTGTTCAAGGACTTTGAATCAACCGAAAGTAAAGATTGATCCTAGTTCTAGCTAATTCTTATTGATTTCGGGTGACACGGTCTCAAATACCGGTGGAGATTGGTATTGTTGATGATTCCACTCCCTTGAACCATTAGTTGATGCTTATTGTGCTTTGCTTTTATTGTGAGAATAGGGTTCTTCGAAGAAGTACCTCAAATTGAATTCATACATAGGAGATGATGTGGTCATCTCAAATGAATGACACTAGTGTACCCTACAAGGGTCAATATGTTTTCTTTGTTTCAAGAATTGGATTCTAATTCAGATAGTCCAATTCATGTACAGAAAAACCCTAAATGCCAAAAACTATATCCATTTGGGGGCTACCTTAAAGCCTATAGAAGTCTAATACAGAAGCCAATTCCATGTTGTAAACCTTATGTGGCTTGATTGGAGAAAAAAACAGAGGCAGTTTATTGGCCCTTGGCCCCTTAAAATGAATATAACAAGCCAAACTATGAGAAGTGGAATCAGCATTTCTACAAGAACACCCTACCACAAGATTTTGAAATAAAGGACTTGAGAAAGAGAGAGAGAGAGAGAGAGAGAAGCATTTAAGAGAGAAAAAGACATATTGCTTAGGCTTTAGCAAGGAAGAAAGAGTGAAAGGAATCCAATGTATTATTGTGTGTGTATCTGTACAATGACTAGACATCCACACATGGGCTTGGAAAGGAATCCTATGGAAAAGATTCCTCGTTCTTCTCAGGGCCACCTGCCCGACCTGCCCAAAGTTCTGACCGGTTTGAATTTTCTGTTGGCGGGAAGGAGGCGAAATACGAATTTAAATTCTGATGCTTTGGCGCCAAAAAGAACGATTTTCCGCGAAAAGCGGGGGATGCGACGGCGGTTCTTTTTATATTCACTACAAAAGCTGGATATATTTTTTTATTTTATTTTATTATTTTTGAGTATTGCGTGGGGCCTTGGGACTTTGAACTTGGAAGGTTAGGAAGTGCTGTGAGATTATACATAATGACCGATGTATCATATATCCTCAAAGGACCACACGTAGAAAACTTTTTATGGTGGATCGTCCGATTGGTGTCAAAGATGATTACACGATATATTTTGTTTATAATGCGATGATGACCTTGGCCCCACCACTATCTACATGTTGCATCCGACCATCCGAGGTAGGACCAAATTTCATCTTTCCATCTGTTCGATTTTGCTACTTGCCTCTTTTTAATTAATAACTAATAAAATAGAGTTAAAGGCTTGAAGCTTGATAATCATTGCATCGTACAAGATACCAGCAATAAAGTTATATATACTGTTGCCTACAATAATATATCAAATTCAAAAACATTTTCAATCAATCATATATTTTATAGCAATTCAGGCATACATCCTTTTTCATGTTTGGCCCAGAAAAGAAAAAATATATATTAATAAATGCATCAATTGTGATGAGACTTTTAATCCCATATTGAAAACCTTTTACATAGAAGTAATAAGATCAAGACGGTCTCAAATTAAACGTCCACCCCGCCACATCTACCATGAGTCTTGAATGCTTTACCCGTTCGGATAAAAATCTGTGTTTCTTGCACGCTACTCCACCATACAATAAGGGTGTGGCCCACTAAGCATATCAATCAACAGATTCCTACCAATCTTTGGTCTGGTTGAATCAGTATTTGTCTTTGTCACTATCAGGCTAATTCTAAGTTTCAGTTTGATTTGGTTCAGTTTTTTTCGTTGTCCGAAAAAATAAAATAAAAAATAAAAATAAAGTCACATGAACGCACAAATTTTCAATAACCCAATGAAGAGGAAACGAAAGGAATAGTGCAAACTTTCAAGAAAAGGGAACAGACAGGCCTCTAAATTTTTTGCAATATCTATTGTGCATGGACAACTCAAATTGGGATTCCTATGGAGGAAAAACCCTAACTTTACAAGTTCTATCCAGGAAGATAGATTTAACCATCTACACTTACCTCCAGTGCTAATAATTTTTGAGCATAAACGCTGAATCTAAGCTACACCAACTGATCTAACAAAAAGGTTCAAAAGAAAAAGATAAATTTAATCTGGACTTCACCTGCAGCCAATAGGTTCGAGAAAAAGAGGACTCTGTTCCTCGATGCCAAAGTACCTACCTGAACAACTCGAGATTATGGAAGACCCAGATACAGTTACCACAAGTGAATACTTCCGCTGCATGATGGTGACCTTGTTAAAGACTTGATTCAAACATGTAAGTGCTATGGAAATGAAGCAGGACCCATTGAGCTTCAGCTGTTTGGGGCAGATGGAGGGTTTTCTTCCATGGTCTCTTCTTTCATGCCACTGGATTGAAAATCAGAGAAGTTAGTTTGGATGGAAGAATGGATAACCCACTCATGCAAAACAGGACTAAGCCAAGGAAAAATCCTTTCAGATGATGCTAATAAATATTGTAATTATTCATCAAAAATTTTTAAAACTCATCCAAAAAATAAACATCGTAATTATTATGCAATAAGTTTTTGTTTACTTCTTTGATTGTATAAAGTAAGCAAGCAGTTCAATGTTTTAGTGTTTCGCAGTTAAGTTCCACATGGAACCTGAAATAAAAACTCAAGAAACCAAAGAATATGTGCCACAAGCAGAGTTACAGGATGAATCATCAAATGGGAAGTGATTAGCAAATCTATGTGTGAAATCTTGGGACATAAAACATGTATTTTACACACTTAGAATAAAGCTATCTTGGGTTTTGTTGTTAATTGCACGTCTTAGGATTTTTTTGGGAACTTAGAGGATATTTTGGAATTTGGATTATCAGGTGCAGTGCTTGCAAAGTTACACATATAGTGGTCCGGTTTACTTTCACAATTGTGAAGAGGGTTCAATTCTAAGCATGATGGGTCAGAACTGGATCTAAACGCAAGTTTGGGCCAGAACTATATCAAAATGCAAGTTTGGGCCACACATCAAATCATTCCAAGTTTTACCAAAAAAAAAAAAAATCATTCCAAGGATATTTTAGGCATCAAAAGATAAGTGTTACAGTCAAGGGTTAGATTTATTCGGGAAAAGAGAGAAATGCCAAATGTACGCATCAGGCCCACAAGCAGTCAAAGATCTTCTTCCCCCATATGAGTTGACCTCCTTCAATTTTTCCATATTATCCAATATTTTATAAATCCTCTACTTTATTTTATATTCTAGTTAATTGGCTCATAATTTCTTAGATATTTTCTTTTTCTATTTCCACTTTTTTCCCTTTCCCACTCTCAATCCTATCTCTAGATTTCTTTTTTGTTTTTCTTTCTCTCTCTCCCTTTCCATTATCTTCTCTTCCCCACATTTTTCTAATTTTGGATCTTAAAATTTTTTTTTTCTTTTATTTCTTTCTCCACTCTCTCTTTCCTTCCTTATATGACCTCCTCTCTCATTCCACTTCACATGTTGTCCACTTTCTAAATTTTTTTCTTTGAATCAATATTCCTCTTCTATTATTTTCACTCCCTCTACCAGCTCTCTATAAATATCCTTCTCATCTCATACTCAAGACTACTACTTTTCTTTAGTTTTTTTGGGGTCTTCTATTTCTCTGCTGCTTTTGGGTTTTCAGTTATTTAGCTATAATGTTTATATTTAAATTTGCATGCAATTTCTTTTAATGCAATTACTTTTCTCTTATTGTTTATTTCTTTTTATTCAAGCAAGTGTAATATTTAGTTTTGATTAATGCAAGTTCGAAGCTTCATTCAAGTGAGAGGTTTTCTTCATAAGATTTGTCTTTTTCTAGGTCTAGCGATTTCATATTTAGTTTAGTCCAAATTTGACTTCTAGAGTCGGTAGAATTTTGAATCAATCAAGTGTTTTTTATTTATTTTTTTAAATTCAAGATTTCAAGTAACCGTCATCAATCGTCTAATCTCCCCCCCTCCAATTCCTGCTTCTGTCTGCCCATACTTCTTAACTTGGGACTTTTACTTTCAGTAGTTATATTATCGCTTCCCCTCCCCCATGGATCATTCATTAGAGATGCCTACAATCATGCCTCTCTCCAGTTAATGGTCAATTTTATTAATTGTTATGTTTATTTATTGTTCTTTCTATTGTTATTTTCTTTCCACAAATTTTATTTCATTATTTCCCCATCCCTCGAGGACTATAGGCTATGACAAAGGGTCCAAGACAAAAATGCCCTTTAGTTGCACTCCCCTTCCCTCGATCCTGAGTTGAAACATAGATGACTTCCTCTTTTCTTTTCTTTTTTTTTTTTTTTTTATCTATTGTGATCTGTTTTATTTATTACTTCTATTATCTAATTATGCATTATTTCTTTATTAGATGACAAACGGTTAGGTTGTATTTATTTTTGTTCCTAATTTTAACTTCGTTAGATGTTAGGACCATTAGTTTAGTTTATTTAATTAATCACAATCTCTCTCCCCCCCCCCCCCCCTGTATAAAATTAAGTGGTATATCTCTCTGAGCTCAACCCGTTAGATACACAATATCGTGCGCTTGCAGTTACACTTATATTTTTCACAAACAAGAAAGAAGAAAATATTTTTCCATTCGGGCTCCCTTTTACACCAGTTGAAAGAGGAATAGAATAACCTTGCTATTATTGTAAAAATTGAATGTTGAAACATAATTTAATACCTTGTGCCAGTGTCCGCCAAAGACTGATCAATGAATTTGGAATTCTCATGGTGAGGCTTTTCATCATCCTCTGACTTAATTATCTTCTCATTATTTTCCATGTATTCCCTGATTGTACAAAGAAAGGAAGCACTTCAGTGTAGAAGTTAACTTTTCAAGTTCAATTCTAAATGCAAACCTAAAAACAAAAGCTTCAGAAACCTACACAAATTTGGGACCGCAGAGTTACAGCAGAGAGCATTAAGTAGGGAGGAAGAAAATGTGTTTTCACAAGGGCTGAGTTTGTACAAAGATTGGAAAAGGGATGGTGCAATATTTTCCTTTGTAATACAGTTGACTGCCAAAAAATAATGTAATACCTTGTGCCAGTGTCCGCAAGAGCTTGACCAACAATATTGGAGTTTACATTGTGAGGCTTTTCATCCTCTGATTCCATTATTTCATCATGATTTTCCATATACTTCCTGATTGTACAAAGAAAAACAAGCAGTTCACTGTTGCAGTTGAAACCAATGAAAGCTCTAGTACCAGCACAAATGTGGGCAGAGTTACAAGAGGGATCATTTTGGGGAGGAAGAAAGAGCATTTTAATTTCATTTTCCTCCCCCCCCCCCCCCCCCCCAAAAAAAAAAAAAAAAGAGCATTTCCAGAAGGTCTTTTTACAGCAGTTGAAATGGAACAACCTTTTCTATTTTTGTATGATTGAATGTCAAAATAAAATGTAGAACCTTGAGCCAGTGTCTGCCAGAATCCTATTTTTGTACGATTGAATGTTAAAACAAAATGTAGTACCTTGAACCAGTGTCAGTCAGACACTGATCAACCATATTGGAGTTTTCAAGGTGAGGCCTTTCATCATCCTCTGATTCAGATCCATCATCTTCACCACCCCAAATGCGAGGTTTCGGTCTTTCATCCATATCCTCTTCTCCCTATACATGGCAGAGGGAAACATTAATAACAATAGAAGTAACAAAAACTATAACAATGACAGGAAAATAGTCGGCTACTATGAAAACACCTCATCGGGAACTTGAGTATCGGGAGGTCGAGCCTGAAACTGTACACTGGGAGCATGGATTAACCTTGCTAGTTGCTCAAATAACATATTCCTGGAAAAGCACATCACTTGGTTATCATTAAGAGTTTGTACAGGCAGTTATTTCAGAATTACAATTGTTCTAGTAATGCATATGCTAGTCACTAAAAGTCTTTCCCATCAGACATTTGAAGACTTAACCCATGTTGAGACAGAATGCAAACAAGGTAGTATAGTTGGCCTGATATTCATGAGAGAGAATGCAAAAAAGGTAGTATAGTTGCCATGATATTCATTCTCAAAAGGAATTATGAAATCTCAGATATCATCATTTGTATGTGGGTAGATAGAATGGAACATACTTAGCACATTCACATGTAAAAGGTACCCTTCCAATGAGGTTGGTACTGAAAAGTGAAAAGAACATTCACTCATATTTTGACAATTTCTTAAATGTAACTCACGATAACGTTTGGGACACAAGAAACAATCCAACAAATGGCAATGCCAATGAAGAGCAAAGAGAACTGGGAGGAAAGAGGGATTCAGACAAAGACCATCAATGTTTCTTCTGGGCTCATTCTATTAATGCTATGTTTCTTTTTCTTTTTCAAGCTTCATCATGTCCAACAAGGGCCATTATTTTTAGTGGATGTGCACAAACGTTGGCATCCTCTGTTTATTTTGAGAGGAAGACAGAATTTGACTAAAGAAAACAACTCGTAGAAAAACAGTTCGTAACCAACAATAATTAGTAACCATAGTGTCATAAGTGTTTCCAAAATCAATTTTTTTATCTTTGGCCAGTGAAATTTTTTCAGAGTCACAGTTTATAAGCTGCATTGAATCTCTTGAATGACATCAAGACAACATTCAAAATCTCTAAATGTCCCATAGATACTAAAACCTTTAAAACAGTGGCAAAGTAACTTTGTTCACCTCTTGATGAGATGCATTCACATATTTCAAGGTTTCCCATGCTCTCACTCTCGCTGCCATTGATTTCTTTTTCTTTTGGTTGACTTTGAAGAAGAAGAAAACCCAAGTGCATGAAGCAGGGAAGCGGCTGCATAGCAAGGTAGTGACATCAACACCCAAGTTACAGGGAAGAAGAAGAAGAAGAGGGTGGAAGGCGTGAAATCTACACATGGATAGAGAGAGAAAGAGGACAACGGGAGCAAGGAAAAAACGGCAAAATATTGCCATTTCAAAAGCTAGTGACAGGAAAATAGGCAACTATATGACTTTTACCAACAGTCAGCGAAAAATCAGTGATTTACCGTTTTTTATCGAAATCTCGCAATATTTTGGCGATTTTTCACCGATTATAAACGAAAAATGCTGTAAGACAAATCTGGACATTTTTCGCCTTGGATTTCAATGGTCAGTGGTAAAAAATCAGAAGAATCAGAAAACAACATTATTATGTAAGCCGCTTCAACCACAAGTGGACCTTAAGTTTACACCATTCAATCTATAAATGTAGTTAGTTATGGTGATTCCAACGGTAAAAATAAAAGGATCAAGACATGACCCGTCAGGGTCCCAAAAGGACAGAGCCGAAAAGCAGAGAGTTGTCACTTGTCATGGCTATCAAACAATCACACCTTAACTTTTAATGCTTACAAACCCCACCACAAGTCCACAACACGCTAAGTTGTCACTTTTCATGGCTGTCAAACAATCAAATCTTAACTTTTAATGCTTACAAGTCCCACCACAAGTCCACAACACCCTATCCTTTATGTGTCTCTCGTTTCTTAATGTTGTTTCCACTTTCCATATCAAAAAGCTTTAACAGATAATCATTGAAATCCCACCGAAACCTAGGTCGAATTTCGCCAAAATGTCGCCGACATTTCAGGGTTTCGGTGGTGTCCACAGCCACCCACACCCCTTGTGTCGGCAACATTTCATACCTTGCACGGGAGCAGGGGTTGGGGAGGATGACCAGGAAAACCCACTAGAAAAGATTGGAAAAAGAAGGAAACAGGAGAAAGAAGGGAAAATTTGGAATAGAGCATACTTAGTTGGCGGACAGGAACTACTTTGGTTATTTTTGTAATTGCTGTACTTGAAGCCATATTAGTTGAACAAAAAGACACAGAAAGATTTGTAAACTGACACAGTTTTGGAAAATCTTGTAATTTTCCCAAAACTTTTCCAATCAACAGGATGATTAAATGTACTTGATTGCAGCATAACTGTTCAGCTAACGCATCATCTCTTCACCTTTCTACAGTGTTGGCATCAGCAGCACAAAATATCATGCAAGACGATTTATGTCTCCAGAGAGAGGACAAAAGTCTCATTTTGACTAATGCCTGACAGCTAACCACTGCCACCAGAGTATTACCACCAAATGTACAGGCATTAAAAGGATATTTATCAATGTCTCATTGATACCTAAGAAGCTCATGCAAATGAAACTAGTTTGTCAAAGTAACTCATAATCAAATAAAAGGGCTCCTCATGTAAAGAACCATGAAGAATATCCATATCACAAAAAAAAAATACAATAATTTAACTTTAATAGAAAACATTCTTAATCAAGTTTGCTATATAATTTACTTTTCTTAGAAACAGAAGTTACAGAACATCAATCATGTTTTTTTAGTCCCTTTAAACTTGTTATAGACTTCAACAATTCAATCATAGGAAGGTAGCTTAACTAATCAATAGATTGTCATTATACTTCTAAAGAATGTGGTCACCAAAATATAACAAGATACCATGACCAAGACCATAGCATGACACAAAATACTAGGTGAATCCAAATTTGCAGCTTACCTCATTTTCTCCAAATCTTTTGGTGAGTTTTGGTTCTCCATATTGCTGGGTTCAACATGAAGAGTATAATCAGGACCAAAGTACTCATAGTATTCATTGTAAGGAAGTTTATTTTCAGGTTCCACTCCAACTGCAACTGCTGTCTGTAACATAGTAATAAAAAATGAAGATAAAACCTTTGGGGGAAAAAAGGACCTCATGCCACACTAGGAGCAAATGAGAAATAGTGGATGCAAGGTTGCAAAAGACCTCATAGCACCAGCAACGAGCAACATTACGGATTGTATAGCCTCCCCCACCCAAGACCATCAGAGGGACATTGAAGGATCTAAGGAAACGCAGGCAGTCAGCATGACCCTTCACCGACAAGTTGAAGCATCCTAGTCTATCACCAGACAAGGAATCAGCACCACATTGAAGAACAACTGCATCTGGCTGATAAACCTCCATGACTTTCTGAATGATAGGCCGAAACAGGCTCCGGAAGCTATCATCATCCATTCCATCATTTAGAGGGACATTAAGAGCATAGTATTTCCCACGGCCCACTCCAATATCTTTCAGATGACCCGTTCCAGGAAAAAAGTCCCCAAACTTATGAAATGAAACAGTCATGACTCTGTCTGTTGTAAAAAATGCCTCCTCAACTCCATCTCCATGGTGGACATCAATATCTACATACAACACTCGCTGTCCAATACAACAGCACAGGTCATTCTCTTTTACATTGCAAATACTGCTAAGAAGCAATTTTGAAAATCACGACAAATGGAGAGAAGTGTATAAGAAGGCTACACCGTTGGGGAGGGAGAGAGCGTGCAGAATAAAAGAAACAGAATATGTGATTTTAGTAATAAAATATAACTAGAAGCCTAATAGGCATTAGAGGTCGCAAAGCCTAAAGTATTAAATAGAGAGATCCCTCAAGTGTATATGAAGGCACCGAGGACCTGGAAATTCTAATTAGAGATAAAAGCCTATGGGGATACCATAAAAATTTTGATACAGAAACTGTATCACTTGTATTCAATAATGTGTGAATCAAATTGATGCAGGTCCACCAACAAATATGGCCACTTTTCCTTGGAGTCAACCTAGGGTTGATATATATGTATAGTTTGCCCTATATCCTCATCCTCAGTTTATTTTAAGTCTTTTAGTTAAAGAGATTCAAATCAGGTTCGTCCAGTAGGAGGTTATGTGATCAGTGACAATATTACATGACATAATAAACCTATTTGGAGTTGATTTCCTTCAAACTTTCGGATTTGCCTTAAAATTGCTGGCTGTTAAACCCCTATCTATACCCCTGGGAGAACAGAACAGATAAGAATTCTCGAAATTGCAGGTGAGATTTTACTTAGCTGCTGCCTTCTTCTCTGTCAGAGAATGCTGTGCTGTCTTTGAGACCCAAGTAGTGTTTCCCTAGAGATTCAAAGTCTGGAATGAGTTCTGGTGCTAGGTGTTTGGAACCCTAATTCCTATTTCCTATTTTTAACTGTCAAATCAGTCTTCGAAAACAAATTTCCTAAAAGCTGCTGCCTTGGGAAATCTGCCACAAGATCTAGTCATCCCGTTTCCCTCTTCTTTCCCCCAGATTTGATTGGTTTGAAAGTCCATCAAAAACCCTAAACGATCAAACCTAAGTTCCAGTCTTTCTACCATCAGAATCATCTCATATTTGAAGAATATCATCCACTATGGTACCCCTTCCTTTGATCCAAGATTCAGCCAATTCAGTCCATTAAAACCCCACTAACTCGCAGGTCCTAGTTCATCTCAAATACCCTAAATTATAGGAATCCTTATACAGCCATCAGAATCCTTACATATTTGGAGGATATAATCGCTACAAGAACCCCTTCATTCAATCCAAGTTCCAACATTTTCTGGTGACTCAAACACTAGTTCCTATTGTGCCATAATTCAATCTTAAAGTCCTAAAATTTGCAACTCTTTATTCTTTAACTCCAATCATCGGAACTGATTCATGATCTGAGGACCACCCCCTCGTGCCCAAAAAAGGAAAAAGAAAAAAGAAACTCAAACAATAACTATATTCAATCCCAGCCTGGTCCCCAAATGTTAACCGTAAACCTTAGTTCTCTGTTTTCCCCGAAACTGAAACCTAATTCTAAAATAGACCAATTTACCTGGATTTGATTTGAGGCTTAGCATTGGCCGTCAATCCTATTGAGGCTACATCATATACGTATCGACTATCTGACGCAAATCATACGTTTGTACACTGAGAAGAATATAAGTTAACACGAGAGACCATATAAACATTAGATACCAATAATTGAAGAAGGAGATTGAAGCTACTGACTGAATTTAACTCATGAATGAGACGAAGAAAAGGCTTTAGATTGGCGTGGGATTACGACTTACCCTGTGGACCTTGAGAAGCTCGAGTATGCCAAGGACGATATCATTGACATAGCAGAACCCAGAAGCCTCGCTCTTCTTAGCATGATGTAAACCACCGGCCCAGTTAAGGGCTATATCGGCGTCACCGCGATTAAGCTTGACAGCAGCGCCGATGGAGCCACCGGCGGAAGCTTGACAGAAGGGGAAGAGCCCGTCAAAGACTGGACAATCCTCACCGACATTGAAGCGCTTGAGATGGCGAGAGTGAGTATGGTCATGTAGGGTTTCAGGTGTGACGGAAGAGAGGAACTCGACATAGTCGTCGGAGTGGAATCGTCGGATATCGTTAAGACCTGCGGGGAATGGACGGTTGACTTCCATGAGACGATGAAGGGAGTAGTGAACGATGAGATTGTGAGCCATTCTGATTCTGTGTGGCTTCATAGGGTGACCTTGTCCGTAGTAATAATCCCCAATCGTTGGCTCGTAGAAGTAGGTCACCCTTCTCTTCTTCCCATCAGGACCTGAAGGTAGTGAAGCTCCTTCCGAGCTCTCTTCCATCTCTCCCTTCGTTCTCTCTGTGTCGGAAGTTTCTCTTTTGAGTTTCTTTGCTGAGGAGAGAAAGGGAGACAAGAAGGAGAGCGGGAGAGGTTTTTTCTGTCAGAACCAAACGTTACAAGTTACAAGTACAACACACCGTCGATGCTCGATGGATCGTTATAGTCATTTTATATCTACTCAGTCCTCACATTGCAATTCAATTCGCACGTGGTTTATATCTTCCATTTTCTGGACCTTGGTAATTGGTATGCAGTATAGTTCCCTACAAACTTACGTGAGGGGCTGGGAGTCCGGATCCTTACCCGTCACTGCTCGCCGACGGCGTCTCAACCACACAAACACGTGGGGCCATAAGTGAAAAACACTTTTTGAAAATAATAAAAAAAACTTCAAATTTTCACCTGTGGGCCCCACGTGTTTGTGTGGTTGGGAAGCCGTCGGGGAGCAGTCTGTGCTCCCCCGACGGGGTGAGGATCCGGACTCAGGGGCTGGTGTGTTTCAACTTTCAGGGCATGTTGACTTGACGTCATCTTCACTTTCCTCTGGCTTATCATCGGCAGTTTGTTCAGGGTTTCAAACTCAATAGTGACAAGTAAACCTAAAGGTTGAGCTCGTTGTGAAATTTAACCCAATTCCTTACCGCATTAGCTGAAGAAATGGAAGGGCCAAGCAAAGGGGGCACAACAAATAGGAGAAATGGAAGGGCCAAGCAAAGGGGGCACAACAAATAGGAGAAATGGAAGTTTGGGTTCTAAAATGATTTGGTGTTGTTGTATTTGACAATAAATGTTTACTTATAAATCTAATCATATTAGAGCCCATCAACAAATACTTGGGACTATAATCATCGGAGGAACAATACCTAACCTTGAGGATGCTCCAAAATCTTTTCGATTGCTTTTTCGAGAACTATGATCTTTAGCTCTATAAGTTAATCATTTTCTTGTATTGGAAAAGAACTTCCTAATTAATAGGAAATTTTGAACTTGGCCTGACCTTTGTAACCAAATGGTGGGTTTGAGTTACAAAATAACTAGCCTTGTTAGGGTTGGGTTCAGCCGTTAGGCCATCTTGGCCTGGCTCTACTCGACCTTGTGTTAATTTGGTTAAATTAGATTTATATAAAAATAAAATTTGACTAATTATTTAATCAAGTATCTCACTAGCTGCCATCCCAAGGGATTAGTTCAATTGGCAAACACCAACACTTCATAACTAACACCTCTTAGTAAAGACGTCACGGGATTGACTCCCCTTGGTGGTATACATAATAGTCCCCCTACCCCATCCCTTATATGTAGAAGCTCTCCCCCCCCCCCCCCCATAAGAGGTCAAGAGTTCAATTTTCTTGGTGCCACTAATCCTTGCATATTGTGTTGTTTTTATGTTAAAAATTAAGACAGGGTCAAGGTAAATCAGGATGGGTCAGACTTGGAAGGACTTTGACAAGGTAAGGTTTGGGTTCGAGGTTCTAAAAACCCAAGCAGGGTTGGGTAGAATTTAGGTTTAGAAATTAGGTCTCTACGATGGAGTTGGGTTTAGACTGCCTGACCTAACTTGGCCACTTGATAACTTGTAAATCCTAATAGAAATTTCAGGAATCAGGATCAAATGCAACGGCATACAGGCTTTCATAGTGTTAACATAACATTATTTTCTTAGCATAATTCAATTGGAGAAAATTATACCATTGCTCATGTGCCCTATACTCAAGACAAAGTGTTGCTGCAAAAATTCATTCGGCAACACAAGCCAACAACCTATAAAAAATGTATTCGACCGGGTTGGTCGAGGAACACTTCCGATGATCGAGTCAGTGGAAGCTCATAGCTTTAAAAGAAAAAAACAACTTGTAGAGCTCTCAATTCTTGAGAAAGTAACCCAATAGTGCCTTCATTTTATTCGTGGTTTGACCAAAGGTTGATCGGTCTGGTTCTTCTTTGGTCGACCTAGGTAGGTCATTTATAAATCGTCCATAACACAAAGCATTCTTAACCTTATATGTGAGGGGTGTGAACATCAACCCAGTTGCAAGACTTGAGATCCCATAGGCATTTGAGGGAAGGTGTGGAAAGATGAAGGCTCGAACACATATTAAGGAACCTTTTAGAGTTTAACAACCATGCCCTATTGGCCCAGCCCAAGCAGAAGCCCAACTACAAATCCTTAGGCCCAAGTACTATTGGGTTGGATCCATCTATAGCCCAACTACAAAATCCTTATGTTCAAGTACTAATGGGTCATGCCTTCTCTCTCTCTCTCTCGTTTTCATTTTTTTTTTGGTGAAACTCTCTTTTCTCATATAACGTTGTAATGATCGAGAGACTCAGAGAGTTCATGCACCAAAACAAGACAAGCCGACACGAGTTACATTTATTGATTCATGATGGTTGCTTTGTTGTATACACTGTACATGGACTTCTCAAGTTGCTGTTAAAGAAAAGATAATGTCTACCAAGAATCTCCATCACAATCACATCGACTGCAACATTTTTCCAACCACTAATTCATTTGTATTGTGATTCATTCACTTTATCTTTAAATGTGTGTTTAAGAATCCCTTATTATCTTCATATCTTGCTAGCTAGCTACCTTCCATTGATTCTTCTAAGATACATATCATCTCAGAAGTCACAGCTGTTAATATCTATTGTTCTGATGGAATGAAGAACTCTTTAATGGCTTTCCTTTACAGGTAGCAGGTCTAGTTTTCCAGTCATGTCCATCATCATACCTTCCCTGATAATAAGAAACAAAGAAAACCAAAGTTTCAAGATCGACTTGAAGTATATAATGTAAAAGGATTTTTCTGGAGTGATATTTACAGTTTTAATTAGGATGTGTAGGGGAGAAGAAAAAAAATACATTACAGGTTAAAGACATTATTGATAGTTGAGCTTAATCTTTGTCGGCATGAATTAGGGTTCAATGGGAACTGGGTATTCTTCATTTCTTCTTCACTGTGAAGAAATGGATTTTGGGTTCCATTGATTAATCACTTACATGGATCAGACATGGTTAAGGTTATTCTCGAGTGGCTCTCATGAACTTTTTGACTTGGTTTTTGATGAATTATGTTATGGGGAGAATAGAAGAAGACCTTTTGTTTTGAGAATCTTTGAAAGGTTACACATAAAGACAGAACAGTAACAATTGAAGGTAATTATATAATAATGCTTAAAAATGAGTTAATCTCTCTAGAAATCCCACTTAGACCAAACAGTCTGAATTATTTTATTCTATGGAGACAAACAAACATGTTGAAAGCCAAGCATAATAATTTGAGTGTAAGGATTAAAGGAAAGAAATTTTTTGAAAGTTTTGCCTTCATTAATATTTTATGATCATGATCTCTTGAAAAGAAAGCTTTGTTGTTAGTTAATTTAAAGGTAAGTAGGGTGACAATATCTTTTTGGAAAAACTGAAAGGAGGAAGATGTCTAAGGAAATGTATAAAATCATAATGTCTACAAACCCTCTTGAAAAGAAAGCTTTGTTTGCTATTGATACTGGTTTTTTGAGAAGAATATTCTCATTTTGTGAGTTACTTGGCATCCGAGCTGGGGCTTCAATAAACAATACGTACGAAGTGGGTTCCAAAGTGTGGAGGTTCGATCTGACTCTCACAATCCTATCAAGGTTTTGAATGGTGAGCGAGCTCAATAATTCATGGTATGTTATGGGTGTTGTTGAGGATATTTGGGAGTTGAAGGGTTTATTGGTTCAATTTCGCGCGATTCACCAAGTCGTTGAGACGAATTTGTGCGCTGACCTTTTGGCGAACTTGATTTCAATGCTTATGGAAATTTGGTTGGATACAAACGATTTGCCTTACAAGCTTCACAGATTGGTTTGTGAAGAGATGCAAAGTAGATGGTTCTTCCGCTACTAATATTGTAATCCCTTATTATTTTTTATTTTGTGTTATAAATATTAATGTAAATCTCAAGCTCATTAAATAAAAATACATTTGATGAAATATGTATTCAAAATCACTTAGGTTATGGGTGTGAAGAGAAAATTAAATGGAAATCAAAATATTGTCAAGAATGTTCACTTGCTTTGGTACTTCCTTTTATTGGAACAATGGGGTACAAGAACTTTCACAAAGCAATGCAATTTAATGATGATTTTTTGGATTATTACCAAATATGTTTTTACATACTTCGAGTAGAAGATTCAATTGTTTGGTAATTCAATGCAACAATATTAACAACGAGATTTACAAAAAAGAATCAAATGGTTGTTATTGATGTGATTGGTAAGGTATCAAATTATGTGAACATGCTGTGTCTAATTTTCTATTCATTGTCAGTATTGTGAACTCTTACCCAAAAAGTTACCATTATTCCCTCAAAATACAAGTGGCCCGTCCTTCCATCTTCCTCACATTAACATAAGGCCTAACACAGGACCTACCCAAAATAATAGTATTGTCTCTGTCTGTACATAATGAGGTTCGTCCAAGTCAACTTATGCGGTCCTCAACTATATCTTTACAGTATAACTTTATATGATATTTTATTACAACAAGACTTTTTCTTTGATCTCCAAAGAAATTTGAACTCTTGATCTCATACTACAGAGCGATGATCTTTTGCTAAGTGAGCCAACTCCTTGAAATTCTAGTTAGTCTTTCTCACACTTTAAAGCTTGGAAGTTTCTCGCACGCTATTAGGGATTATGATGGGACCATATGGAAAGGAAATATGAAGGAGTTTTGTCTTGATTTTTCTTTAAGGAAGCTTCATACCACAACTCTATCCATTAAATTTTATTGCGACTTTAAAAGATATCTTTAGGCAAAAGCTAATGTATTGAGAGCGAAAGAAAATTGAGAAGAAACCCATAAACTAACAATTAACCTATTTCTGGGGGTGTTTGCAACAGGGGGATGGGAAGGGAGGGCAATCTAGAAGAAACATCAAAGAAGACTAAGGAGCGAGATTTGGGTGTCCATTTTCTAAGGTTGCGCTCCCACCAAATGTGATGGATAGCGGCACTGAAGACTAGCTTACCAAGATGATCGCAAATGGAGTGACCGACAAAGTTCCTTGAGATCCAATACCAATCACGAACAAACCCGTGTGAGTGTCTCAAGCGGGGCCAAATGGATGCAATGGCTCTATCCCAAAGAAGGACGGGAGAAGGGACAGAAGAAGAAAATGTGGTCAATGTTCTCTGAACCACTCCAGCAAAGAGTACAACTAGGGTTGGCGGGGATATGGCGGCTAATGAAAATCTTTATTTGCTCATTCCACATATATAACATCATATCAACTGGTCTAATTTTCCTATCACATCTATCATCATGTATTCTATGACCATAAGAAAAAATAGACACCAAAGTTTCACGATTGAAGTATATAATATAAAAGAATTTTATGCCTAATTAGTAGATTTATAGTTAATTAGCATGTGTTAATCCAAAAAGGAGGGGGGGGGAGATTACAAATGAAAGAGATTATTAATTAATTTGATCTTCATCTTTGTTGGCATGGATTACTAATAAGAGTTTATTGTAGAATTAGTGTTCAATAGAAATTAGGTAGTCTTCCTAAATGTGAACAAGGGATTTTGGATTCTATTAAGTTGTCACCTACAAAGATTAGACATGGTTGAGATTCTTCTTCAGCTTCTCTCATGAATTTTTTGACTTGGTTTTGGTGAATTATGTGCATGGGAGAATATAGGAAGACTTATTGGGAATCTTTGAAACTTATACATAAAAACAAAGAGGGGGATAAGCAATGTATTAATTATCTCACAACTAAAGGTAATTAATTACTAGAATTTTAAACTATTTCTCTTTCCATTGAGACAAGCAAATATGTTGAAAGCCAAGGATAATAATTTGAGTGAAGGATGAAAGAAAATAAAAGTCCTGAAAGTTTTGTGTTCATTGACATCTTATTATCATGATCTCTTGAAAAGAAAGCTTTATTGTTGATTGATTTAGACATAAGTATAAGAGTGACGGTATCCTTATAGTATAAAATCATAGGGTGACGAAGGAAGCTATATGTGACATCGATAGTAACATATTGATGTGGACATCGATATCAGATGAATTATTCAATAAGAAAAGAAAACGTCAATGTAAATCTCAAACTCACTACATGAAAATACCTATCTGCAGTCACAATCACTTATGTTGTAGGTTGGAAGAGAAAATTAACTAGAAATCGAAATATTGTCAAGAATATTGACTTACTCGGTATACCTACTTCACGCAATTGTGCTCATCACGTAGATATAATCAAGTTGGGGAGTTTGGAAGGGATATGGAAGTTCATAGTTGTTGGAGGGCATTGGAAAAAGTCGAGTCTGTTGCCACTACCGGACGAACCATTGGTTCATTGCTGAGTTCAGATCCTCTGTGTCTGCTGGTAGGGCGTGCATCCATCCATCCTTGTGCCCATTGGATGCCTCGTCTTTGGTACTAAGCAATCATGGGCAAGTCGCATCGGTTGGCCACTCGTCAATCACTTATGTTGTAGGTAGGAAGAGAAAATTAACTAGAAATCGAAATATTGTCAAGAATATTGACTTACTCGGTATATTCAAATGTACATTAAAATATTATAATTTTGAAAATCTACATTAAAATATTATAATTTTGTTGAACTATTAGTATAACTATTTTTAGAATTTTAAAAATATATTTTTTTCTTTTGGCAAATAAAGAAAAAGTATATATTCAAACTCTAGCATTTCTAATTCCAAATGGATGTGAATATAATTATATGCAAATTGAGGAGTGAAAATGTATTTTGTTCAAAATCTAAATATTTGAAATTGTAATAAGTATTACACAAGATATAATCGTACGTAAATTATTCAAATATAAATGACAATTAACAATTATTTTTTGCTTTTTCTTGTGTAGAACACTTTTCAAATGATCTTTCTAGAATTGCATGAGAAATATATATTCAATGTAGTTCGTCCATCAAATAGGAAAGCTTTTGATGTGGTTATGATCCAATAATTTTGGTGTTTTTATCATTATTTCGATTAGTTAAGCTAAAAATTATATCATTTTGTACCACCATTGATGTACATTTTAGGAGGTTCAATTCATTCCACATTTATATGTCCTGGTCTCCGTTTAATTTTATGGATGATGTCATTTTTCAACCCCTCGACTAATGCAATTTGATGGATTTCTTCTCAATCTTCTCTCGCTCTCAATACATTAGCTTTTGCCTAAAGATATCTTTTAAAGTCGCAATAAAATTTAATGGACAGAGTTGTGGTTCGAAGCTTTCTTAAAGAAAAATCAAGACAAAACTCCTTCATATTTTCTTTCCATATGGTCCCATAATAATCCCTAATAGCGTGCAAGAAACTTCCAAGCTTTAAAGTGTGAGAAAGACTAACTAGAATTTCAATGAGTTGGCTCACTTAGCAAAAGATCATCACTTTGTAGTATGACATCAAGAGTTCGAATTTCTTTGTGGATCAAAGAAAAAGTCATGTTGTATATTTAAATAAAATATCATATAAAGTTATACTGTAAAAATATAGTCGAGGACCGCATAAGTTGACCTGAACGAACCTCATTATGTACAGACAGAGACAGTACTATTATTATGGGTAGGTCCTGTGTCAGGCCTTATGTTAGCGTGAGGTGATGGAAGGACGGGCCACTCAGGCGGAAATGATCTCCACTTGTATTTTGAGAGAATAATGGTAACTTTTTGGTCTAGGTATAAGGTTGTACTCTCACATTTATTTACTATAGGGGGCCCACTAGGAATTTTTCTTATCAGAATTTAGAAGTAGGTCCTAATATATGAGGGGAACACAAAACTCCAGCAAGGCTATTTTTGTAGGTCCTAATATGTGGTGGACATAAATGTGGGGAACACAAAACTCCTTGGTGAGGAGTACTCTAGTCGACCGCCCAAGTGCTACGTTTAGGTCTTTAAAAGTCTGGACGTCTATCCATCGTGTGATGTAGAATCATCCGGGACAAGTCATGCTTTATGGTGGGCCCAGAGAAACGTCTATAGATGGACGTTGCTTGGGTCTTGCGCAATAAATGCGCAGGACCATCAAGCCATTCACTTTGGGCAGTAGGATCGGAATTTCGGTTGAAATTTTGATCTCGACTGTTGAAATTCAACGGTTGAGATCGAAATCTCGACCGAAATTTCGACTTAATGATGCTGTGCATTAAATGCGCAGGATCCAAGCTTTTTCGCTAAAGAATACTCTAATAAGTTAGTGTTGAATGGAACCCTCCAATCATTGAAGACAAAAGGGGCCGTTTGTGGAAACCCTAGCGCATACGATTGTGCTGTCTTGATGCATCACAGCCATCCATTTCTTCAAATGAAAGATAAAGTGGGTCCCACTAGATGATTCTGATTCACAAATATGGGTAACTCCGATGATGACTGCAACCTACCTAGGCCTCACCTCATATTACATAAAAAATAAAATAAAATAAATAAAAAAAGCTCATTATCTATGTATACAGTAGACTCTGGCAGCGTGGATTGATGGGGCCCACCTCTCTTTTGTCCTCTTTTTCCTTTTCCTTTTCCGACACAATGGTCCTTAATAACATGGACCCCACTTGGGCTGACTTCTGTTCCAAAAAATACCTATCTTTTTACTTTTTTTTTTTTTTTCTTCTTCTTCATATTCACAGGTTTTAAAATGAATTTACTTTATCATATTTAATTTATTTTAATCTATTCGTATTAAAAAAATATAGATAGAGAGATATTGTTTAGATTTCAACGGTCATATCATAAACTAATTCAAATCATTTCAGGTTGATTTAAGTCAATGTTAGTTGTTATTGATATCCTTACAGAGGTTTAATCGAATTACAAAACCACATCCAAGTGCCATTGAGTGGAGGTTGATTGTTTACGTTAAATGATGTACATTAATGCCTTTCTATTAGATTGTACTAAAATACATTTGTTACTGGACTCACGACGGATAGTTTTGGGTTTTTTAAATTTTTATATAAATTCTTTTAAATTCTCTTAATTTTGCCAGTTTTTTCTCTTTCGACATGTGAAATGTAGCTGTTTGGCCACCCCCAATATCGAGAACAATCTTTAAGGATAAAACGATGGATATAAATTTCATTTCTGATTAAAAAGTAATTCCTCAATCCCTATTTATTTTCTCCTCTCTCTTCTCTCATTTTTTTTCCTATTTATTCTCTTCTGTTTCTATAAATGTTGATTAAAGGAAATTTTTTAAAAAAAATCTTATTAGGTTTTCAAAAATTAAAATGTCATTCTTAATTAGAAACTAATTCTTCAATCACTATTTATTCTCTTCTCTCCTCTCTCCTCTTTTCTTCCTATTTATTCTCTTCCCTTTCTATAAGTGAGGTTAAGAAAATTTGAAAAAAATATATTCTACAATTAAATACTCTTTTATTTATCGTTTCTCCTTTCTTTTTTTTTTCATTTGATTTTATATTATATGTTTCTGTATTTCTTCTGCAGTTTTTGTTATTTGATTTTGTATTGTGAATAAAATGTTTATTAACTAACTATCATTGGTTTGCATCTCTTACCTAAAAAAAATAAAAAATTTGGTTTACATCTCTTACCAAAGAAAATTTTGGCTTACATCTAGCTTTTTAGGGTTGAAGTCATGTGTATATATATATTTTTTATATTGTTACTTTAATTTTACCTATATTTTGTATAAAAAAATCATTATCAATAATTTACCATTTTTTCAAATTTATGTGGAAAAAACGTTAGTTATTCTTCAACCGGAAGGGTATCTGGCTTTTATTCTTCGCCTCCCCCCCAATATTCCATCTTGGGTCCACCCCTGACTGGACTCGGTACAATACAATATTTGATGTAACAGAGTGCGTCTATTAAAAATACTCGACCAATATGATATTTGGTACCTATACTTTGAACCTTGAGTAAGACTCTTAAATTGCGAATAAAATAAGTGGATAACGCATGGAAATTTTGGTTATCATAATAGCTTTCACATGAACCTTAAAAAAAAAGGAAGAAATAAAATTAAATTTCACTTGAGTTTTGATACATTCAATGAGTTTCATTTTACTTTTCATTATCTTTGATTTAAAAAGAATAAAGTGAACCCTTTTGGCTCTTTTTCTTTTTTTCATAATACTCCAATGCTAGAGCATTAGGTTTATGATGGATTCATCTCTTGGAATTATTATCTAGTCTTCTTAAATTTTATCATTTTTGTATGGAAACATGCATTGGAAAAACCTTCTTCTTTTGTTGGGTACCGCATAATCAAGCAAGTTTTCCTTTCCACGTTTTTCACAATGCATGAGGAAATCATTTTTGACGATCAACAAAATAAGTTTGAAGAGAAACTATAATGAAATCATGAAATTTTACTTTTATTTTTTGTAAGATGGGATCATTAGTAAAATGAGAGAGATAAGCAATGAAGAGCACTAGATATCTTTGTGCACTACTCTTAGGGTAATTATGGCGTGTGAATTATCTCTCTTGACCGGTGTGCTCCTCTGAAGGGATTACAACATCAAATTATGTGGGGCCCATAAGTAAAAAAATATATCATATCATACTATTTTATTATAAAAGCATGAACTGAGAAAGGATGTCTACATTTCACTTCCCAAAACACCCCTACCTTCTAAAACTACTAAACCTTTAGGGCTTGTTCGGTTACATGAGTCTGAAGATTTCAAATATCTAGAAATATCTAAAGATTTTAAATCTATACACTTCAAATCTATGGAGTCATAATTTATAAAATTAAGTGTTTGGTTGTGGAATGAAATTTGTGAATTCATCATAAAAAACTATTTAATCGACATGATTTTTGTGAATGTGCAAACGTAAAGCTTTTTTGAAATCTCTGGATTTCACCCCTTACCCATAAATCTACAGATTCACGTTAGGAAAAGGTGAATCTATAGAATTCATGAATCTATAAATTTTTACAACCAAACGGGTATAATTCTTATATTCATGAATCCAGAGATTTCAAATCTCTGGATTCATGTAACCAAACAGACCTTTAAGTAATCAAAATAGAATATCTAAAAATGTAATTTGTCAAATAACTAATCATACTATCATACTACTATTATAAAAGCACGAACTGAGGAAGGATGGCTACATTTCACTTCCCAAAACACCCTTACCTTCTAAAACTACTAAATCTTTAAGTCATCAAAAAAGAATATCCAAAAATATAATTTGCCAAATAATTAAACGAGATTTAAATTTCCAAACAAAATCTTGTGTTGACAAAATCCCAAATCATTATTTATTATAAAAATAGAAAAATTATATTTAACAATACATTACACGTGCATATGAGTCGTTACTAGTATATTTAAATAAATAAATCTCATCACTCTAACCATGTGGGTCTTCTTCCTGTAATTTGTGGTCAACAGCCGTCAAGAAAGACAATCTAAAGTCAAGATTTTGTTACCATATTATCACATAGTTAAGTACTTAAGTATGATTATTGAATTTCATTTTACATATTCATTTGAGATTCTTGATATGAAAAGAAGAATACAAATTAATTGAAAAAGCAAGGCCAGGCCAGGCCAGGCCAGGAGCTGCAACCAAACGGAGCCTTGTAGTGTAAATTAATTGGTAACTTATATATTTTTTTTATTTTTATTTTGGAATTTATTGATTGATTTTCTGAATAATAATGACTTTTCGAACGCGTTGGAGTGTCTTCTTCTCCGACAAAATCTTTGGGTGGCAACACGAGCAAGATTCGACGGAAGTCTAAAGTGGCGTGGGCGTCGGCAGGTAATCATGGAAAATGGTTTCTCCCTCCTGCAGATTATCAACGTGTTTTGCGTTGCAGTGGAACACACACTCTCTCTCTGGTCAAAACTCAAAAGACTCAAAACTCAAAAAAGAGAAATTAAGAAAGGAAATCAAAACCAAGCTGTGAAGTTATTAGTGAGTGATTTTTGGAGATGCATTATGATTGGTTTTAGGTGGTTTCAACCAATACCAATTAACCAATTAGCTTTGGTGGTTGAATCACTTTTGTCTGCTCTAATCCTAGGCTAAATCGAATCTTAATTATTAATGTAGATTCTCTTTTCTTCCATTTTGGGGTCACCAATAGCATCACATTACCTTCATTCCTTCTGGTTTTGTTTTGACTTTTTAAAAAAAAAAAAGGGTAATTTTCATCTGGACCCCCCTGAGGTTTGGTCCAGGTCATTTTTAGTCCAGTTTAAGTTTTCTTTTGCATATGGCTCCCCCATGGTTTCAAAAAATGATTAATTAAGGACAACTTAACAGAAACTGTTAGTTTAATAAATTTTGTGACAAAAATACCCTTGTATCATTTGGATTTTTTTATATTTTAATTTTAATCTACTCAAATAAATAAATAATAAACAGTCATGGATTCCCTTTGAACAGTTATCCGTTGGAGTCGGAATACATTTACCGTCGACGAAGAAGATCTGAGAGTGAGCCACATTTGGATATCAAAACCATACCTGTGATCCTCATGTGACTCCACAAAAAAAGAAAATGAGGACAACTTACTGTTGGTCTCCGTCTACAACAGGGGTAACCGCTCTTCAAAAGTGTTACCTTTCTCATGTTTCAAGCTTGGATCAATTGCTATTTTTCTTGGAAGTGGATCTTTTGCTTCATTCCGTAGAATCGCGAGGTAAACATCGACAATCGGTTCTTTTGGGATTATTGAATACATGAATATACCCATTTCTAATTTTCAGTTTTTTTCAGGTTTCTGACTTTGTTTGATGATCTTTTTTCTTTTTTACGAGCTTTCTGTTTTTCAATTTTTTTCTCTTCTATTTTAGATGGATTCGATGGATAGAAAAAATCAGTTTTTGTTTTTTGGCTTTTGACTTTCTTTTTTCGTTTTTGCAGGTGCTCTTGTTTTGCCTTTTTTTGGATTGTGGATCCATCGTTTTTTATTTTTTTCTCATAGAACCAGTGGTAAGAATAGGTATGGTATCTCACGAATAATCTTTCAACTCAGATCTGAATGGAATTGAAGTTTGAAATTTGTTCCTCATGACTTCCATTTTGATGTTTTTTAGGGTTTGAGAGGTTGTGATTTGAACTGAATTCAGAATGATAAAAGCAAAAGTTATTGCTGTTAGGGTTTCCCTTCTCGCTTGAAAATTCGATTCTGAAGAAGAAGGAAGCTTTTGTGGTACGAAGCAAAAATAAAAAATAAAAATAAAAAATAAAAAATTTCAAACGAGGATATTTTTGTCACCAAATTTATTAAATTAACAGTTTCTGTTAAACTTGTCCTTATTTAATCATTTATTGAAACTATAGGGGAGCCATATGCAAAAGAAAACTTAAACTGGACTAAAAGTGACCTGGACCAAACCCTCGGGGGTCCAGATGAAAATTACCCAAAAAAAAACCCTCAAATTACCAGATATCCAATTTTTTAATTTTATTACTTTGGGAAATTATCATAATAATATTAACGATTACCCTTAGGGGATAGGCCGTACTTTTGGAGAGGTTCAACCAATCTGGGTTGAAAATTTTGACACACCAACCCCTCTACGGGGTAAAAAATAAAAAATTACTAAATTACTAATATACGACAACGATTGGGTGCGGACCTAGTACTGCCCTCCCACGTGGGGCTCTTTAATTTTATTGATTTTTTTTCTTCGTTAAAATACACTTTATATTATAAAAAAATAATAATTTAAATACGGTAATAATTATGACCATTCCGATCTCCGTACATCTGGCGTTGGCGGCATACGCAGGCCTGAAATGACGAGAATAGCCTGAGAATTGGGGGTAGCGGCAGCTACTTGATCCCACGTGTGCTGGGCCCACGAATGTTGTACTGATTGATCAGTGAATTTAAAGGTTCAAACTGAATCATTTTAGTGGAGGGTGGAGCCCATCTTAGAACTCCACACGAAGGCACACTGGAAACTACGTCACCGCCTTGGGAGTCAAAGTCAACTCGCAGTCTCAGATTCGCTGGATACCATTTTTTCCCTTTTTTTTGGGTAAATGCACCATTTTCGAATACCCTAATTGCACCATTTTCGAATACCCGATAATAACGAAAATTCTGTAATGATGTTGGTTTGGTTTGATTTCTTTTGATTCAAACAAAATCGTTTCATTAAGAATTTTTTTTTTGGTTTGTCAATCTCGATTTTCAAGGCTTTGCCTTGACTAACCCGGTGTTGGGATCGGATAGCACACCTAACTGTGGTGGGTGAGTCTCCCAATAGTGAAGATTTTGTGCATCTACAAGGTTTCGATACCACAACCTTGCTCAAGTAAACTTACCACTTGGATCAACCCCTTAAGATGTTTTAATCTTACAAACTGACAACTAACAAACTTTATTTTATTTTATTTTTTATCATTAATAAAAAATATAAAAAACATTAAATAAATTTATTTTCAAAATAGTCCGATTCTAAAAATGATTTATTTAATAAAATATTTAAAAGAAAATGTTTTTTAAAATAATTACCAAATCCTAAATTTTATAATTATTTTTTTGAGCGACTAATTTTCTCTTATGAACCGCTTTAATTACCCTCAAGCCTTATATGTATATATAAAATTATATATTTTGACCATATTTCATAGTTAAATTCTAAAAAAAAAGTACACTATCTCTCAGGTTTGAGAGTTTTTAACAAGCCTTTAAAAATATTTTTTGGGTAATTAATAGAAAAATAAGACTTCGGGTGATTTGGGTAGTTAATAGGAAAAATGAGTTGACAGAGAAAAATTATCAGAAAATTTGGTATTTGATAATAATTATTAAAAATAAAATCCATTTTAAGTAATTTTAAAAAATATATATTTTATTGAGTAAATTTTTAAAATATACGACCATTTAAGAAATTTTCCCTAAACAAAAAGGAAAAAAATGTAAATTAAAATTTATAAATCACCAATTTTACTTACAACAAGATTTTGTATTATAAATCTGTAAATTGTCTATCTTACATTAGTTTTAGGATATTATCATTGTAATCTGGTCTTGTTGCATGAAGAAAAATACTTTTATTTTTTAGAAGAATTTAATACCATTATGAAATTTGAAATGAGTTTGGATTCTTGAAGGGCTATGCTCTCCTAACGGCTATTGACCATGAATTACAGCAAGACCCAGGGTTAGGTGACGAGGTTTATTTTTGACTTATGGGTCCCACATAATTTGTGGTTGGACAGTGGTCTTCCTTCCGTTAGGAGAAATGATCCACACTCATTTAAAACTACCATTATCTCAAATTAGCATACATATGTAAATCTATTTCTTTGGGTATGATCACACACTTTAAGTTAAAAAAGAAAAAAAAATCTGATAGAACCAATCAATAAGCTGGAGCTGGCTCAAATGACACTTGTTCTTCAAGGACCAATAATGGCCCTTGAGGCCCTCAAGCCTTCATGGGGGAAATTCCCCAAGCCATTCTCAAGGCTCAAGAGGTCCTCCTAAAGTAGTACCCCACGTACATTTCATGACGTGGAGTGTCGGCGATTGTTTAATTTAACTTTTTTTTTTTTTTTTCCTTTTTTTCCTCCTTCTAAGCCACAAGTGAACATTTCTCTCTCTCTCTCTCTCTCTATTATCTAGAAAGCATAACTGATCATTTTACATTTATGGAGATCTTCCTCATCTGGGCTTATTCTAATTTTACCGTTAAATTTTTTCTAGAGAGGTAGCAGAGATAGAGAGATACCTTAAAAACCAATCTATTCCAATGCAAAAGCAGCACCAGATTTGCGTATAACCCACTTTATTGCTTCACCTTCCTCAATTCTTCTCTCCCTCTCTCTCTCTCTCTCTTTTTTGGAGTCTTGACCCCATAACTTGAATTCTAAGCATGATTTTCCATCGATCAACCCTTTAAATCATTGGAAGCATTTCCCAATTTTGCTACTCTAGTATACTATCCATTGAAGAACAGACCCTCCTTTCTCTCTAGCTCTTACCTCCTGCTACCTTATCATGCCTGAATAATCCTTCTGGGCTTCAAGCAGAAGAGTTCTGTGAATATTCCAGCTCTCTCACCCAACACAAATGGGGCGCCATTCCTGCTGTATCAAGCAGAAACTCCGCAAAGGCTTGTGGTCTCCTGAAGAAGATGAGAAACTCTTTAACCACATCACTAGATTTGGTGTTGGGTGTTGGAGCTCTGTTCCTAAACAAGCAGGTACTTCTTCATGACTCTTATCATCATTCTTCTTTCACTTTCTCTTGTTTTTGCAAGGTAATTAATAACATTTTCAAGAATAGATTCTGAGAATATTGAGTCTCTCTGTTTCATACAGACCTTCAGAG
Source organism: Hakea prostrata (assembly GCF_041222555.1). Classification (NCBI taxonomy): domain Eukaryota; kingdom Viridiplantae; phylum Streptophyta; class Magnoliopsida; order Proteales; family Proteaceae; genus Hakea; species Hakea prostrata. The sequence goes on from NC_142607.1 coordinate 14,297,009, forward strand.
GTGTGGCAAGAGCTGTAGACTCAGATGGATTAATTACCTAAGACCAGATCTCAAGAGAGGTATGTTCTCTCAGCAAGAAGAGGATCTGATTATCAATCTTCATGAGATGCTGGGCAACAGGTACTTACTAAACCTTTTGAAAACTCATCTTTAAAACTAGCCATTAGTTACAGTCTTTTTTTTTTGAATTTTGATTAGAACCCAGCACCGAACACTCAATATCTCTTAATCAAATATGCAATTCTGAAACTATAGGTGGGCTCAAATTGCAGCAAAGTTACCCGGTAGAACAGACAATGAGATTAAAAACTTCTGGAATTCTTGTTTGAAGAAGAAACTCAGGCAACGAGGGATTGATCCCAATACACACAAGTCCCTGTGTGAAATTGAAGTTCAAGATGAGAAGAAATGCAGAGAACAAGAAGAGTACTTGCAACAACCTCAGCCAAAGAAACAGAGAACACTATCAAGTTCAGAACTTGGAATTCTACCTGGCATTAATGATTCATCAAGCTTCTATGATCCATTTCCTACCTTTGAATTCCAAGAGAGCACGATCAGCCCATTGGTGTCTAACCAGAATCTTCTTTATCAACAACACCAGGATTTTAACCCAACTTTGGTTCAGAATGAGACCCAATTAGAGATAAACCCAAATTTTGGGTTTGCTTCGATGCCTCATCTAACTTCTTGTGATAATTTCGCAGAACCAGATATTTCAGATAATTCAATCTCTACATCCAGAATGAGTGGGTTATTCTTCAGTGAAGGAAGAGAGCTGAGTTCTTGCAACAGCAGCAACACTAACAACAGCTACAATACAAGTGGAGTTTTCCCATGGGATTCCATGTTTAATCAGTTTCAGCACAAGGAGATAAAATCTGAAGAAGTGATGTTACGTCCATGGGAAGAAAAAGAGAGACAACATACACAGAGCCCAGAAGACTTTGGTAGCTTTCCATTAATATCATTATCTGAAGATCTAACAGAGGCAAACTTTGATCTCTTTGAGCAGATATGAGACTGTAAATTCGACACTGATTCCCACCGACCATGAAAAAAAGAAAAAAATCTATTTCGGTTCTATTTGGAAAATTTTTCCTCTTTTCCAGATGTTGACAGTACATGGAAGATCCTACATAAAGAGATTGAGTTGGTGATTATTTGAATTCCCTTTTCTTATTGAATCCTGTTTGTATACAGGAAGTTTGAAATAATGATGTTACAGGCTTACTGTTGTGTGAATAAAAGATTATTTTCTTACACTGTAAATGAATGGATTTTGTATAAGAGTTGCAGAAAATTTCCGTTATGAAAAGAGGTAGAGGTGTTGTTTTGTTGATGATGATGATTGTTCATTAATTCCAAGGTTAACTTAACAGAAAATGTAGTTGACATCAGTGTGATTTCTGAATTCTTGTCGTTCAATCTTCATTCTAATCAAGGTTGTGAAGAAAGTAAGGATTGAGGTGGGGTTGGTTCTGTGATCTTAAAAAGAGTTGAGTACAGTTGTTAGTTTTAGTTATTTGATTATGGCCGGTTAGGATCTTGTGGACTATAGTTTTCTTAATTTTTCTTTGGTAGAAAATAGTTTTCTTGATCAATTCCAGCATAAATGTGAGACACGTGTGTTCTTATCAAACCTAAAATAATAATAATAATAATAAACTAGGTTTGTTTGGTTTTCATGATAATTCCTTCATCACTACATCACCAATGGATTATGGAGGGAGGAAAAACTGATAGAGAGTTTTCAACCACTCGATGTATGTTGGTCTCTATGAATTTATCACTTTTATACTGTGATATATCGTATCGAAGTGGTAAAATAACTAGGCAAGTTTGGTAGAAATAGATATAAAACGGTATAGTACGAAGTTAGTTTTGTATGTACATTTTTTCTTGTAGAGTACTACACCACTTAGACCTTATCGCTTGACAACCTTAATGAAGATCTATATTTTTCCATCGGTTATTATTATTATTTAGAGTCTGGATCACCTCCCAGTCAGGGGAGAGTCGTTCTCCATGTAGTAGGGATAGGACCCACGTGGGATTCACTGGGGGCCTTACCTCTAATTCATTTTTTAAGTATTCAAAGGTGAGTCTTAAAAAACACATACTTCTCCCCTAACAAAGAGATGATCCAGACTCTATTATTTATGTATATTTCATTTTTTTCATGACTTACAAATTATTTATGGAGTATATATCATTGCATATGAGGGTCATTTTCTATATAAAAGGTGAATAGTTATACATAATATTTTATATAATTATATATTGTACCAAAAATAAATACGATGGAGATGTCTAGTTAATATTGTACCATACATGTTTAATGATCATCCCTAACAAGGGCATAGGCCATAACACGCTATTAATTAAGCACATTTTTATCTTGCAGTTTTCAATCATTTTCTAAGAATTTATTTGCAATAATAAATCAAAGATACAAAGCCAATGCCTATGAGTTGTCATTGTTTTGTGTCACTGCATATGGAATTATGGTTTTGATGATCTATTTTCGGTGTCTCATGGTGCAATAAAATGAAGTATAGTTTCAAGCCTGTCATCATTATATGTTAGTTAGGTCAACCTGACTAATTTATGTGGATTTACTTAGGTTCCTTGAAGCGAAATTCGTTTTACAAAAAAGAAAAGTCTATATATAATTTCACAAGTTTGGATGTTCTCAAGGTGTTTTCTCAATGAGTTTTTTAATCAGAGTTTTAGGATTTAGTCACCTCTAATATTCTAATTTAAAGAATAGGATAAATTGTAAATTGTATGAGTGCCCTTAGATTAAAATGTCATATGTAAGTTAATTCTAGGGCTGCAACAAGACCAAGTTGGGTCGGGTTTTTGCAATCAAAGTCCAGCCCTATATGTTCTAATGTGAGCTCATTCCTGCCCTGACCCTAGTTCAGGACCAAGGATTATTGTCCTTAGCCCTAAGCCTTACAGGGTAAAACCAAGCCCATTTCCGCCTTGATTGGCCCAAATTGGGCCCGATCGGGATGGGTTGGCCCTGATTGACCTGACCCTAATTGGCCTTATCCCTGGCCCTGGCCTTGTCCTTAATACTGATTGGCCCTGTCCTCTAGCCTTAATTGGTCCCATCCTCCCATCCTTGGACATAAAATATCAAATGTAAATTCATAACAAAAAATACATATAAGCATCACAAGTAAACTAAAAATAAAATTCATATAAATATAAAATGTTTCAATCTACTACAAAATGAGAAAATAGTCAATAAGTTGATAGTGTTACTTTAAACATAAATAAATTTATACTCCATAATTTTATATTGAGCTCTGAAAGTCTCCCATTGCTTTGGTGATGGAAATTGAAAACCTCTCCTATTACTTTAGCGATGGAAATTGAAAACCTCTCAAATTGATATCATTATTCAACAAAAAAATCCATATGCAAAACCTTGTTAACAAGTAAATCAACGAAAATTTAGTTTTTGTAGTTAAAGAAAATGATATTTTAGTAACAAACATAGATCTATTCTTAATAAGTTTTTATGGAATATCACATTGGAGGCAAAAGAAATATGTCAATATTCATGATGAGAAGTTGGGGTGTAGATTTGTTAGATATTAATTCTTTATATATTAGCTTTTATTATTTATAATATACTATCTCGCTTTAGTCAAAAAAAAAATCAATGTTTTTTGGGAACTAAAGATGACTTAGTTCAAAAAATAAAATTACCTTCAAAATAATATACAAAGTGAACTCATAGTCTAATATGATTCAAAATGACTGAATGTCAAAATTGAGACTTATAGTTTTATCAATGTTAATATGAAGAAAAAAATCTAGTACATGATCATGGTCAAATTAACATTAAGACTATAACCAAATTTAGGGTCAAGATCAGGGCCAAAATTATATGGATGCTTACTACATTGGTAATGAAGATATAATTTATTTTATTAATTTTTTACAAAACATGATCATGTTTTTAAAATTTGACACATGTTAAGTATTCACCCATATAGATTAGAATTAATTCTTCTCCATATGGGTGGAGGGTCTAGATTCAAATCATAGGCCAAGATCAGGTCAAAATCAAGGCCATAATTAAGGCTAAGATCAGGACCAACATCAGGATCACAATCAGAACCAAAATCAAGGAAGGGCCGGGCGGGCCAGAGAGTAATCCCAAGCCCACCCTTGGCCCTAACCGCCCTTGGGGTCAGAATATTTAGCCCAAGCCCTATTCGGACTCGGGGGGGGCGCCAGGGCCGCCAGAGCCAAACTTGCACCCCTAATAAGACCGATAGAGAGATTTATATCTCCACATGGCTAGAGGAATCAGTGCATGAATACAGAGGATCTGTAATCGTGAGTGGATAGAAGATCAAACGACGCTGCAACTTACTGTCAAACATAGAAGATCAAACCACGCTGCAATTTACTGTCAAACATGCAGAAGTAATCGAGTAAGGACTAAGGACAGTGAAGATGAGGTATTCTCAAGCACTGAAGAACTCAGTTCAGAAAGAAGAAAAGCAGAATAATGAGTGTTATTACGACCAACAACATAGTCTAGGAAAGAGGGAGATGAATGGATGGTGAACGGTCTCTGGAATATAATATTAATGGTTTCTTGAGCCATGCAGAAGAATAACAGATCACCATATCTGTTGATTATGAATCTGCTTTAGAAGGTATTTGCAAACATTTAAGGAAAGCAAAGATACGCCCAGATTCATCGAGAGGAACAAATTAAGCAGCTTGACAACAATCCATCATGAAAAGACTAGAAAAAGCAGAGAAAAACACTACGCTAGAAAGCACAGTTCTAAAGAGATGATCAACATAAACAGATCAGATCAAGGAGACAAACATCATGATGTTAGATTAAAAAGAGAAATAAAACTGCGAGAAAACTCTTCGAAGAAACAGATCTGTATGCACTTGGTGAAAAGAACATGCAGTGATTAAGGAGGAGAGAGTAAAGAGTGACCTTAGTTTTTGAGCCGAACAAAACACAGGCATTGATAAGAAGACTTCCGAAAGATTAGCCAGATCATGTGCCATGCAGGGGTAAAATGGATTCACATCCTCTATAATTTTTTTACCTACAATTCCCTGTAATTCCTTCATAGGATTGTGCCATGTGGCATTTAAGTAATCGAATGGTTATCCAATTTAAACTAAATTTGAATTTTATTCAAACCCACTCATAAATTTGAATTTTATTTAAACTCTAGTTTGTTGAGTAACCTTTGGATTACTTAAATGCCACATGGCACAATCTTATGAGAGAATTGTAGGTAAAGGAATTATAGAGGATGTGGATTTACTCGGAAGCTGAAGAGCCAAGGGTTGTAGTTGCAGACTTATGTCTCCTCCTTTACTATCTTTCTTTTTCCAGTACTCCTTAGTCTTAAAGCTAAGTACTTTAATAGGATCTACTTGCAAAAGAGAGAAGAATTTTTCAAAAAAAATTCCATAACAAGAGAGCAAAACTTATAGAACACGCGTTTGATTTTTGAAGTTTATTTCTCTATTTTGAGGTGCCTGTGCAATTTGTTCTAAAAGAAAAAGTCTTTGAGGGTATAATAGTCTTTAAGATTGTAGAGTTAACCATTCTAACCTAATAGGACCTATGTGTTTTTCAAACATAAAGTGGGGTGCCAGTGCTTTTAGGCCTCCATTTTGGGGTGCCTGTACAATTTACTCTTATTTTTAAAACTAATTCTTTTTTATTTGGCATTTTGTGATTGTAAATACATCACTTTTTTGAGTCCGAATCGTCTCTCCCAACGGGGAGCATTTTATATCTCCCGACGTCTATTGACCACGAATTATAAGGAGGCCCACAATATTAGAGTCATAGGTTTCTTTTTCTTTTTTCTTTTTTTATATTTTATTATTTTTACTCATAGATCCCACATAATTTGTAGTGATAACACTGTTATAGGAGCACAAGTACTACTCCCAATCAGGGCAGATGATCCACATTCTGCTTTTGATTCCTCTCCTTCGAGAAAATATCATAATGGTGTTCAATGAATTGTAGAATTCAACTGTATGTAATGTTAAATCTTACAAGTATCCTTAAATTAGAATATTACATGTGGTGGAAATTCGTCATTCATTCTAGGACTCAAAGGAACATTCCCTTATTTAGCAGTAGTTTTTTTTTTTCTTAATAAATTCCAAATGAGCACTAATTATGAAGTCTGAGTTGGAGAATGGATATAGTTTTTTTTTTTTTTTTTTTTTTTAATAAATTCCAAATGGGCCCTAATTATGAAGTATGAGTTGGAGAGATATTGTTGTTGCAAAATTCGGTTCGGTCCTTCTCGTACGATCGCTCAAACCTGCAAAAACGTGCTCGACCGGTGTGGTCGCAAAAACGTGCTCTACAGGTGTGGTCGAGTTATTCGGTCCTTCTCGTACGATCGCTCGAACCTGCAAAAACGTGCTCGACCGATGTGGTCGCAAAAACGTGCTCGACAGTGTGGTCGCAAAAACGTGCTCTACAGGTGTGGTCGAGTTATTCGGTCCTTCGTACGATCGCTCGAACTCGCAAAACGTGCTCGCCGCTGTGGTCGCAAAAACGTGCTCTACAGGTGTGGTCGAGTTATTCGGTCCTTCTCGTACGATCGCTCGAACTTGCAAAAACGTGCTCGACCGATGTGGTCGCAAAAACGTGCTCGACCGGTGTGGTCGAGTTCATCTCCAACGAACAAGTTAGTTCAGAGTGAAAAGAAGGATTAACCTTAATATCTTAGTTAATTGAATAACTCAAGAGTGCATACTCCATAATGATGAATATATGGGTATTTATAGATCTTAGGAGATGTTACCTTAACTGTGCAGTAATGGAGTTCAAATAAAACTCTATAATTGTTGTTAACTTCCTGAGAAAGGAATCTTATCCGCTAAGAGAATGTTATTTGGATTGTAATTGTGGAGTCCGACCTGGACTCTAAGAGTAATACAAAATACCCGACTTGATCGGAATCCTTATCCCTAAGGATGTTAGATGTGATTCAAATTGTACACCTTGCTTTCCTTTGTTTTATTCGTGGTCCAACCAAGGTTTGATCAGTCCAGTTGTTCTTTGGTCGAGCTAGGGAGGTCTATTACAAAATATCCATAACAAATATTTCAAAAAATAGGTACTCATACGAAACAAGAACTCAAGTTCCAAAAAAAATACGGATCTACAGAAAAACTAACGTTGCAAATAGGACCAACAGAAGAAACTCGATCATTATCTTTTCTTTAATTAGTAAAAGACTGTAACATCACGTCACTATAAATACTCACTCAAATCTCTTATAAATACAGTTCCACATATCCAAGTTGCAGGTCCGAGATCAGGGAAGAAGATTGGCGCATGGCAGAAGAGAAGAAAGAGAAGAAGACTGTTTGTTCAATGGCAGAAGAGAAGAAAGAGAAGAAGACTGTTTGTTCATTGGTTAATGAATTCAACATGCCAATTGGGTATCGGTTCATTCCTACAGATTATGAACTGGTTCATTACTATCTAACGCCCAGAGTATCGGGTCATGCTCTTCCTGCTTCAGTCATTATTGAACTGCAGAGAAACCAGATTCATAGCCAACCTCCTGAGCAACTAGGTGAGTTACAACAGGCAAGCTTCTGTCTCTTCCTTTGTTTACATGTTTTGTGGATAATTTTTTTATGTGTTCAACAGCAGTTTTTAAACAATAAAAGTAGTAATGATTAGGTCGACTTGCACATTGGCTGATTGAATGGGGATTTATCCTGATTTTGGCACTAATATTAGTCCTTATTTTAGCTCTGATCTAAGCCCATGATTTTGGCCTTGATCATGGCCCTAATTTGAGTTTGGACCCTCCACCCATATAGAAGAATTAATTCTAATTCAAACTCTAGCCATTTTAATAAATTAAAGAATTTTATAGAAAATTAATAAAAATAAATTATATCTTCATTACCAATGGAGTAAGCATCCATCTAATTTTGGCTCTGATTTTGATCCTAATTTTGGCTCTGGTCTTAATGTTAAATTGACTTTGATCATGCACTAGATTTTTACCCTAATGTTCATATTAACATTGATATAACTATAAGTCCAATTTTGACCTTCAGTCACTTTGATCATATTAGGCTATGAATTCACTTTTTATATTACTTTTAAAGAAATTTTTATTTTTCGAACTAAATCATTTTTAGTTCCTAAAAAATATTAACTTTTTTTTTAAGGAGACTAAGATAAGATCATATATTTTAAATAATAAAAGCTAGTATATAGAGAATTAATATCTTACAAATCTACACCCAAATTTCTCATCGTGAATATTAACATTTTTCTTTTACCTCCAATGTGATATTTCCAAAAAACTTATTAAGGACAAATAGTTGTGTTTGTAACTAAAATATCATTTTCTTTAGAGCAAATTGCACTGACACCCCAAAATAGAGACTTTAAAGCACTGACACCCCATTTTATGTTTAAAAAACACTGACACCCCATTTCAATAAACATGTTAGTCCATTCGATTAGTGAAACCATTAATTCATTATTATTTTTTTTAAATTCCAAAAATGCCCTTACCAAAATCTGAAGAGAAAAAATGAGACAAATCTATTCTCTCTCCTCACTCGATGCTTCACCTCTCCACCTCCAGTTCCGGCAGCTTTAGCAACGCCGCCACCACTGCCTCCGGACTAGAAGAATCAGCAGAAAGTAGAATTGCAAAGCTAAGGTTTTTATAAAGCTAGAAATTTGGAAGTATTCAAGAAACTAGAATAGTTTCAATAATCAATGCTTCCAAGCTCGTGCGATATACTCCCATTGAGTTGGTTAAAGCTTGTATCCAAAGTCTTAGGTTTCTACAATTCGTGAGACTCGGTGGGATCCCTCCATTTAAGCTACTTCTTGAAACATCAAAAACTTCCAGTCGATCGTTGCAAGTTTGTATCTCAGGAATCTTCCCTTGGAACTAGTTTGACGATAAGTTGAAACGGGTGAGATTTTTCAGTCCAACAAGATCGAAAGGAACCAAACCGGTAAACAAATTGCTTCCAAGATCCAACACTTCCAAGCTTTGGCATGCCAAAATATGCGTTGGGATGTCCTCTGCTAAAAAATTACTTCCCAAGGCTAAGAAGGATAAGCTTGGAGGACTACAAATCTGTGCAGAAAAACTATCAGTGAGATTGTTGAAAGAAAAATCGAATCTGATAAGCCTCGAGCATTTTGCAATAGATTGAGGAATTGAACCGAAGAGACTGTTGTGTGCGAAAGAAATGAACTTCGTCTTGAAGCAGTTCTTGAAGAGACTGTCAGGAATTTTTCCGGTAAAACCATTGCTCGACAAATCCAGCAACCGAAGATTCGAAAAATCTCCGAGGTAGTCAGGAATCTGTCCGTTTAATGTATTAGTACTCAAATTAAGCTTCCAGAGTGTCACAATCTCTGCAAATTCCGGAGGCAAGGAACCTGTAAACCAATTCTCGTATAACGACAATGTCTGCAAGAAGTTAAGCCGGCCAAACTCCGCGACAACCTTCCAGAAAGACTCGTATTCCACAACACTATTCTCTCCACAAATCCTAGGGAATTACAATACATGCCACGGAAACCCAGCTTTGCAATTCTGCTTCCTACTGATTCTTCCAATCCAAAGGCGGTTATCGTGGTAGCGGCGTCACTGACGCTGCCGGAACAGGATGTGGATGTGGAGAGGTGAAGCAGCGGAGAACCGACCGAGGAGTGAGAATAAATTTGGCCCATTTTTTCTCCTCAGATTTTGGTATGGGCATTTTTGGAATTTAAAAAAATAATAATGAGTCAATGGTTTCAATAACAGAATGGACTAACGTGTTTATTGAAATGGGGTGTTAGTGTTTTTTAAACATAAAGTGGGGTGTCAGTGCTTTAAGGACTGTATTTTGGGGTGTCAATGCAATTTGCTCTTTTCTTTAACTACTAAAAAAATACTAATACTAAATTATCGGATTTTCAATTTCCATCACCAAAGCAATAGGAGACTTTTAAAGCTCAATAGAGAATTATGGAATGTAAATTTATTTATGTTTAAAGCGACACCATCAACTTATTGACTATTTTGTCATTTTGTAGGAGCTTGAATCATCTTATATTTCTATAAATTTTATTTTTAATTTACTTGTAATACTTTTATTTTTTTATGAATTTACATTTGATTTTTTTTTTTTTTTATTATTTTTTTTTTTTCGAGGTTCATCCGGACCAACTTGCATGCACCTTGATTATATCCTTAGAGGGAACTCTGTCATTCGCAAGGGTCAAACCCATGACCTCTCCACTAAGAAATATGGATCTTACCATTCTACATTGACACATTTGAAATTTTTGGTCCAAAGGTAGGACCAATTAAGGCTAGGGACAAGGCCAATAAGGGTTAGGGTCAAGGACAAGGCCAATCAGGGTCAGGAATAGGGACAGGACTAATCAGAGCCAGGGACAAAGCCAATTAGGGTCAAGGATAGGGACAGAGCCAAGGATAGGGCCAATCAAGTCAGTGCCAATGCATCCCGACCCGACCCAATTAGGGCCAATCAGGGCAGGAATGGGCTTGGCTTGGCCCTGTAAGGCTAGGGACAATAATCATTGGCTCTGAACTAGGGTCAGAGTAGGAATGAGCTCAGATTAAAACGTATAGGCCTGAGCTTGGGATAACAAAAGCCCGGCTCAGCCCGGCCCTCTGACACCCCTACTAAAAATCCTTTCACCTGCGTTCATTAAGGTAAGGTTCATCACTGAAAACCCTATGATTCTAGTAGATTTTTTTGTTGCGTTCATCAAGATAAGAGTTCATCATTGAAAACCCTATGATTCCAATAGTTTTTTTTGTTGTAAAGATTTTTCATAACAATGGTCGTTGTTCTCCTACCTAGGATTCTCAACTATCTTTCCTAAATTATCTCTCCATTGTCACGCATCTCATATTCTCAATAAAATTCTTTAAGTATATCTCTGTTCTCTTCCTCTCTCTTTTTTCTTTTTTTTTTTTTTTTTTTTCGTTAATGGTTTTCTATAGTGAGGGAATGTGTGGTTTTCATTTTTTTTTGGTGAAAGAGAAGGAACAAGGAAGAAGAAAGATACATTACTCTAACCGCCAGCCCATCAGCAAAAATCGAGCATTGTTTTCTTATTATTTTTTTAAAAAATTTAACCATAGAAGGTCAACTTAACTAACCCATAAATAATGGGAGGAAAAATATGAATTTTATTGGACGATTCAAATTTAGTTAATAGATTTGACCGTAGATATTTAGAACTATTTAGCTAAAATGTTCACACGCTTTGGTTCAGCTACTACTTTCCTATTTGTTATATTAGATTTCCTACCAAAAAAGATTAGTTAGATTTAAACTGAGAATCATTGACTTGTTATGTAATGAAATCACTTTTCCTATTTGTGATGATTTATTCTGAGCTTTTAATTTGGCATGTGATGCGTGACACCAGTGAAGAATCATTGTAACGAGGACGAGTTATTTTTCTTTACTAATGAAGATGGAACGACATCATCAATTAGGACTGTAGGAGACAGTATAGGTTTCTGGAAATTTGAAGATACAACATTTGTCTGTAATTCTGATGGACAGAAGAAATTGGCTTCCAGGATGGAATGGGTTTACTACATTGGATTACCAGAGAAAAGGAAAAAGAACAAAGTGGGCCATGTTTGAGTATAGATTAAAAAGAAAGATGTGGAAACCCTTCAGGCAATGGTAAAATCAATTCTACCATTCTCTCACTCTACAGAAACCCATTTCTTATAGTAGTTTTTTTTTATTCTCATGAGACATTGTTTTTCCTATTAGGAAAAGAACAAATGGATACTTGGAAAGATTGAATATGTAGCTGATTACGAGAACTTGGATTGATAGGATTTGAGTTGTTGGTGTTCTCTTCACCAAAATCATTGGCCCATGAAGTTCTGATAAAGGGATAATAGGTAAAGTCTTTGGCAGCTACAACTGCCATTAGTCGAGTTTGGGTGTTAATTTGGGAGAATTTCTTATTCACTTGTTGAGAGTTAAACAGTGGAGTTTTGAGAGACCTTCTGCTTTACCTTTTAACCTTTTAACAGTGAAGGTTTTAAGAAAATTTCTTCATCACTTGTCAAGAGTTAAACAGTAGAAGTTTTTAGATAATTTCTTCTTCCCTACAGAGTTGAATAATGGAGGTTTTGTCAATTTCTTCTTCTGAGTGTTTTTTTTTTTTTTTTCAGTATGTAAACAGGATTAAAGACCCAAAACAGAAACAAATTAGCCGGGAGTAACCTTAGACAACTCTGCTTGCAGATCTCCCCCGAGTGTCTTATTTAGGTGTTAGGAATTAGGAAGAAAAAAAAAAAAAAGTGTGAAAAAGAATGTAGAGAGAACATAGAATAGAAATATTCATTAGAGAATAGAAATAGACTTTGAGGCTCTAACGAAGTAAGTCACAATTCAAAATTTAATCGAGGTGATCAACACTCACTCTCAAATTAAACTTAAGAATTGAATAATAATTTTCGCCCTAATCTACTGCTACGTGTCATCTTTGTCTTTAATCAAACCATTACTTATAGTACCTACTAACTCCTAAAACTTCTTCCATATTGATGCGTCTAAAATCTGGTTTACCTTCAGATCCTTGAAAAATGACCTACAAAATAAGGTTAGACGGGCCTGACCGTGGGGTCTGGTGGCCACTTCCGAAGGCTAAGTTAGAAAGTGGAACACCACAGAGCTTTAGTTGCAAAGCTTAGATTGAACACAATAATAGAAGGAAACGATTCAGATACCTCTGTTGGGTGTAAGGCTTTAGTTTATATAGGATTTACCTCCCTTCTTTGACCATTGAATTTGTTCGTGCCTTCTCTTGGTGGTCGTTCGATCTTGGGGTTTTACCCATCTTTCATAGATAATGGCAATTACCTTCATTAGCATGATCACCCATCTCACGTTAATGGTAGTTACCTGTTACAACTTGATTACATATCGAATTCTTCGGGATCACATTTATTCCTATAACTGCAATAATCATTTTCCCCTATGTAACTGCTTGGTTCAAACTCTTGACTAATCTCGACCGTGGTTGTGCCGTCCTGAACCCAAGTGTATGACCCGACCGAGGCTGGATCCAGTTCAGTATGGTATTATCTTATCCTCATCACATATAATTCAAGCAATTGTAATCTCAATAACTTCTTAAATTAGCTAAAATAAATAACTCATGTATAATCCCCATGTCACAGAATCTCCTCACTCCGGTTAGGCTGCAATGGTCTCTGAACTAATCACCTGCAACCAAGAGAACAAGTGAAAGTGGGCTACCTCAGTGGGTGGGAAGCCACCTTCAAAAGGGAAGTCAAATTCTGGACCACACGAATCCTCCTAGGGAAGGAAAAATTAATGAACTTAACAATGTTCTCCGGTAGGTGCAGGAGTTAATGCCCCTCCTCCCTTCACAATTTACCGTTATATAGGAAAAGTATGACGTAGAAGATGAATCCCCCCGTGCGATCACCTGTAGACCTTAGAGAAAGAATTTCATGAAGGCCAAGCTTGCAGAAGAAGCTTGGTATTTGGGCACAACTCACAAGTTGTGGTAGAGGGCTCTGCCAAGTGTCCCTTCTAGAAGTGATGTGTCCCCCAAACCAGAAATCTGGCTGAATGCACATAACCCAGAGATAGATCTGGGTGTACGCACATATCTTCTAATAAGTGCTATGGTGCATTAAATGCTGAATTAATGGTCAAACATGCGTGTTTTCTCCAAGGGGAGGCCATGTCCCACTATGTCCTACTAGTAAAGTGGGTGCCGACAAGTATACTGAAGACCTCGATTGGGTATGGCCCCGTCAACTGGCAAGCACATTTCGGGAGGTCCTCTTCGGTATGCCTTCAAGCTTCAGCTCAACCAACGAGTTGAACCGTTTTTGGTTGCCTTTGGTCCAATTGATTTGAATGAGTCACAGATTTATGGTAAAGCTCCTGCTTCCGTACCATATCTAACCTGTGCTGATGGTTTAAGGTTCTAAGCTCTACAAGACCCTATGGAGTATCTATATTTGTTGCACCTGCTTTGACCAAAAACAAAAACAAAACACACACACACACACGAGCGTTTCAAAATGAAACTAAATTGAATTTACAAGCCTTCGACAAGACGGTACATGGAATTATCAAACCAGCTTTTGGCACACTACATGAGTCGATTGTAACTAATCAACCAGTTTCAGAACAAATCGTGTACTTAAATCACAATTATCAAACCAGCTTTGAAGCAAGTTTCCTTAGCAGGCATTTCAGAGCTTTGCCAGCAACCCAGTCTGAAGAGGTTTTACCACTCCACTTTCCTTCATTTCCAAGTCGCTTACACTGGGTGGGACATCCACTGCAGGAGAGCAATTGAAGAACCCATGTGGCTGCAGCACATACACAACAAGTATCAGGATTCGAACAGTAGCAACTATATGGACAGAACCACATAATATCAAGCAAGTCGTTTCAGAGTTTTCTTTTTCTTTTCTTTTTTTCTTTTTTTTTTTTTTTTTTTTTTTTTGGGGGGGGGGGGGGGGGCGCTTAGAAGCAAACATGTATGATTAAAATTACTTCAACTGCACCTTGAACACAGTTTCATCAACATGGTGCATCCATCTCTACGTCATGGACAGAGGATATCACTGCAGAGCCTATAGGGTCAGAAGGCATCTCCAGTATGGGCTATTTTTCCGTAAGGTGTAAAAGTTAAAGTCTTCATTCCAGATTTCTTCAGTTTTAATTAATACTCAAAAACTGAATGGGCACAGATCTAAACTAAATAGGATGGAATGGGCAAGGATCCAGTCAGATACCTCAATATGTGGAGATCCAATACTTTGAATTCAGAAGACTAGTGAACATAATAGTGGCTATACATCAACCAGATAGGAATCACGCATAAAGAGAACAAAATTTTAGAAAACAAACGATGTATAAAGGCATATTTATTTTGTATCCTAATGTAATCAATTCTAAATGATCAACTTTTCATCCAAATAAAGGAATAGAGAATGCAAATTCATGCAGTAGATAGATATATTTCATGCTGATCATTATCTAAGTTAACTATGAAGTGATGAGCTCTGCAAGAATCAGTTTACGACAATGTAATAATATACTAGCACAACCACTCAACTGTGGACCCTGCAATCTGAAGCAACTGAACCCACACTGAGCCTGAGACACTGTCATGTGAGTATGATAAATAAGGCTAGCATACATCAAGAACCTTAACCTGTCATATTCTTCTCTTAACCTAGAAATAACAGGCAGCATTCTCCTCTTAAAGCTATGGGCATATTCAAATCCAGACAAAAGCAAAATACAGTCTGAAAGAAAGATCCAGTTAAATTTGACATGTGTATTACCGCAAGCATAAAGCCAATGTGCTCCACTGGCATGACTGGCCAGTCTTCTAATCTAGGAATGTGCGTAATTCCAAACACATACCTGTTAAGACATTGATGACGTGAAAATGTTCAAATTAAATATTTCAGTTCCAGTAAATGGAGTAAACTTTAAAAGGAAAACAAATGTACTTTTAGGAAGAAAACAAATTGAATCAGTATCAAACTTAAAAATAAGCAATATAAACAACCCTTGTTTGAGGTAGACAGGACCAGCAGTATAGCGTTCAATCAAATAAATTCAACAGAAACAGATGAGCCTTCGGAGAATCCATGACAGCTCGGGGAAAGTAACATGTAATAGTATCATTAAGAAACATATACATGCTTTCTCTAGTTAACAATGAATTTGAGACCCTTAATAAGCAAAACTTTTGAATTCTCTACTATGGAGATTATGACTTCTACAGGTTGATGAGGATGTTACGGTGGAAGGAAAATCTAGCTGACTAGCTCTAATATTGCATGTTTCACAAGAACGCCACTGACAGCTGCCTTAACTTGATGATAAAAAGGCAGAATATAGTGCCAAATTCTAGGCAAGGAACCTACAAAAGAATTTAAATATGCAGAGGAACCAATACACAAATTTAAGGAAGTGCTCATCATGGATCTCAATTTGGAACTAACCAGAGAACCGTATCTGTTTCTTCAAGAGGCCGGTTTTGCTTAACCCATGTAGCCAATCCCTCACCAACACGTGGATTTTGATTAGGAAACTCTCCACCAGGAAACATCTCATGAGGTGCATATGGTGTGACCCAAAGATTATGCTTCAAAAAAGCAGCTCTTCTCAAAAACTTTGCATCAGCACCAGCCAATGGCAAACAGTTTGAACCAGGTATCAGCTTATAGCCAGTTAACTGGCCAGTCCTGTTGACTGTTCTTGTGTTCCTGACCTGAAATATGGAATTTGTGTACAATCAATCAAACAATATTAAATCTGTGAATCAATAATGATCATTACCACCCCCCCCCCCCCCCCCAAAAAAAAAAAATAATAATAAAATAAGACACCCAAAGAAAAGGACCAACAGACCAAGATTCTAGTTCAACTTTTAAAGCCTAACAAGAGACACACCCAGAAAAGGCTCTGGTCGATTCAACCAGAATGACAATGACGTCAAATATGTAAGCCCCAAAAGCAAAATTGATAGGAATGCACCCAACATACTTCTTGCAAATTTCATTTGGAAATATATGAAAATTTTTAAGCAAACAAAAAAGGCAACAATTGCATGAGAAGAAAGACTCCAACATTAGATTCAAGATCCAAATAGGGGACAAAATAACAAAAGCAAACATTGTTTCTCCTGTCTAGCTTATTTTCTGAATAGCTAAAACAAAGACCCAACTAACAACCAATGTAGAGTCCTAGAACAACACTAGTGTGAATGTCTTACAATCCAATGGCGAGCTGACAAAGGATCACAATCACGCATTGCCTGCAATTCGGATTTGAGTAGTTCCTCTTCAGCATAGAACGCATTGTTGTGAACATTATCTTTTCCTGGTTCTTCGACTTTAACGTTCACCTCAACCACCTATAAATGTGATGTTAAATAATTGGTATTATCAGAACTAAAAAGCAGCTACAATGTTTCCATATTTTTATACTACAATGATCGGTTTAAGAGTAATGACTATATAATTTAAAAGGCTAAAGAGGAATTACAGGAGAAACTGTGACAAGTATATTATAGAAGAAAAAAAATTAGCATTGATAAAATCACATAAAACTGGAAGTTTATTAATGGCATAAGTTTGTTTAAGGTTCACAAGGAAAATTTCATCAAAAGATTTGATTCATCACGTCAGATAACATAAAGTTGTAACCCAGCTAAGAAAAGAGACATCCATGCACTTTGGCTATCAATATGACAGGAATAAATAAGTCAAAAACGAGCAAACAATATTTAAACATTATAAAAGCTCTAAACTGTTAATAGATTCACTAATCCATATTACTAGATCCAAACGCAAAACAACATCCTCAAATTCATAGAGAGCAACTCATCATAAAGCTGCTGGATTGACACTGCATTTTATTTTCATATGCAATACTAGAGAGTGAATGCCTCAAATCCAGAACATTGCTTCAAAATAACGAAAACTTATTTCACAGAAGCTGATGCAGCACAAGCTGTAACCAAGCCCAAAATCAGTATGGGAACCCAGATCAAGATGAATGGGATACAATATTTGGTCTTCTACATGAATCCCCTATTTCCTCTGCCCCCCCCCCCCCCCCCCCCCCCAAAGAAGAAAATGAATTTTATGTACCCACTCACAATAGGGTCTATATAATATATAAAAAATTAAAGGGTAAATATCACTTACCTCCCCTCTTAACTGGACAAATAGCACTTACACCCCCTCTTACTTGGATAATATCACTTACCTCCCCTCTTACCTAGCAAATAGGTCAAACACCTCCCTTTTGTTAACTTTCTCGGTTAAATTAAACTTTTACCATTAAATATTTTTCTAAAACCCCAAACTATCCTTGACTAAAAATATTTTTTTAGTTAAAACCCTAAATTACCGTAATCACCCTAGCAGTTAAAATACTAAATTACCCTCAATTAAAATAATTGTTAAAAACAAAAACACCATCGTTAAAATTCAAATTATCCTTAATTATTAAAAGCCCAACATACCCTTTTGATAATTTAGTACTGAAATTGCATTTTGATATCAAGCAGTTAGTGTTTTTTTAGTTGTTTGATAAAATAAGAAAAAGAGGGGTATGTTGGGGGTTTTAATAATTACAGATAATTTGGGTTTTAAGTATGGTATTTTGGTTTTTAACAATTATTTTAATTGAGAATAATTTAGTATTTTAACTGCTATGGTGATTAAAGTAATTTAGAGTTTAAATTAAAAAAATGTTTTCAGCCAAGGGTATTTTGGGATTTTAGAAAAATATTTAATGGTAAAAGTTAAATTTAACCGAGAAAGTTAACAAAGGGGAGGTGTTTGATATATTTGCTAGGTAAGAGGGGAGGTAAGTGATATTATCCAAGTAAGAGGGGGTGTAAGTGCTATTTGTCCAGCTAAGAGGGGTGATAAGTGATATTTACCCAAAATTAAATAATGAAATAAAAACTCCCTTAGAGTTGCCATCAGTTTTCAAAATGGCCACATTACCTTTCGAAGGGGTAATATAATACCTTTATGTCATCAATTAAAATAGGGAATATATTAAAAAAAAAAGTATAAGTGAAACACCACCCATACCCCTATTCTTCCTGCACTCATTGGAAATCTCTGCAACTCAATCCCAGCCATTACAATGATTCTTCTCTACCAGAAACCTTAAAGTCTCCAACACATGAACCTCGTCAAATTCCCAGAGATGAACTTCGATCAATAAGGTCTATAGTTGAGCATAATCGATTGATAACAACCCAATGAGATTCTTAAATATTCCTTCACCTATCTCGCCATGGCTGCTCATAAACAATGACTTTGGATTAACTCATCTCAGATTCAACTTTTCACAAATACAGTAAAATTGCCAAAATACTCACTCCAATGAAGCATTTGCATATGCTATAACAGGGACACAAAGCAAATTGAGGTGGGGACCTTGAAATCAGGTGAAAAGTCCTAAGAAGCAAAAACTGTAAGACACATCTTAATAAATATCAACAAAAACTTCAAATTCTTCTACCCATTCCCCAGTTTTTGGGTAGGATTAAAAAATAAGAACCTCAATAATCAGTACAGAATCAAATTCAATTGAACTTCTCTAATGAAGAAAACCGTTCTCTTTTTTTCTTTCCTTCCCTTTTTTTTCAGCATTTTTTTTAATGTTTTACACGTAATTCAGCTCCTGATCTGTGCTGTTCTATAATATCTAACAAAGAAACAGTGGTCTCTAGCCATGCCAAGGGTAAACTGAATTTCTGAAATTAAACATCAAAACTCCAAAACCCTAATCAATTCAAGCAACAACGAATTCCCAATCACCAGAAACCTAAGATCGCAGATCATTGGATAACTTCTGGTCAATGGGAAAAAATACTCAGCAAAAACTCTAAAACCTTTTTTGGAGACCAGACAGCTAATAGCCGGATGTCTTATGAGACTTCTTAATACTAGAGAGGTGAGGACCGGAAGTCCCTTCTTATGAAATTTCTTCTTGCGTTTTCCTCTTCTCCACTTCTTCCGCCTTCGTCTTCACATTCCCATCAGAAACAGAACCATGCTTCGACCTTAAAAATTCAAGCTCACAGGAATTTCGATAGCCACAACAAATGGCAGAAAAATGTGTTCAGAGACAAAATTGAATATGACAGTTGGCAAGTTAAAATAATGGAAAAGATTTATCAGCATTGAACAATGGTTATGCATTAAATTGCTGCAAAAGGTGAGAATAAAACCATCTGAGTTCATGATGAAGAAATATCAACAGTTCCTCAATCATAGTAGTTCAATGAAGAAATGACAATTTCTTCTTTAGCACAGTTTTATTTTTTTATATTTTTTTTGGCTCAAATCTTTAATACAGTAGAGAACTTGACAAGCATGATCTGAAATGGAATGCAAAAAGCAAACAAACCGCACGAAATGATTTACCTGGTTGTATGGTTCACCAGGTTTACAATCAACAGCCATGTCCATCCGAGCAACAAAGAAATGTTGATGTACTGGTGCATACAGTCCCGGAGCAATAGTTGTACCATATTTTCGGGAATCCCCTGGCTGCAGTGCTCCCAAGCTAAGAATACCTGTCAGTTTAACCTCAGCTTCTATCTTCCCATCCTGTAATAGAAACCCATACAGGTTGAATTTTAACCCAAAGAGGTACTAGGAAAAAATTAAAAAGCCGCCAATGATCCACCAATAGAGAAGCTTACTCGCATAGAACTAAAAGAAAAAATGTCCAAATTTGTGGCTCCCAGCTACACATTGATCCCAGAAAGCAAAGAAGCAATAGGAAAAAAGAGTCCAACACAACTGTATGACTATATTTCAGATTTGCTAAGTAATGCTACAGTCATTGACAAGGCAAACAATCCATGGAATCCATTTTTCCCATTTTCCAGCATTGGAGGCGAAACAAACCAATGAAAGTAACATCAACATGTTTGACAGATAAAACAACTAGACATCTTAAGTTTTGAGTTGGCTACTGTACAGGCTGGGTAGGCCCACAAAGCAAAATTTACATTTGTGCAGGCAAGCTGGCACTCTGCTGAAAAGAATAGTTTGGGCCTGACCAGAAATGCCAACTACCTATAGAGGCCCAAAATGCAAACTAGAAATTACAAGATATTATGTGTACAATTACATAGAGAAGCCTCAACAATTAATCCAGTAGGAAGTTAAAAGTAGGCATGGATATATGTGGGCAACTATGTTTGATTTAGTATGTGTTATGCACATAACCACATTAAAATTCTGAGCCAGGCAAGAACATATATTGCTATTATCACTTGCACAAAAGATTTCATCTTCTACCTAATCACATTACTTATATCCCATTTTAGGACAGGCCAAGCCAAATCTGAAGCCTAGAGTAGCCAGACCAGGTAGCCCAGATAAGATGGCACTTAAAATTTTCAACCTTTTACACACAGGATTTTCATCTAGTGATCCATCATTTATGAGTGTTTTCATTGCAATGCTGCTTCAATTTTATAAAATTAATGAAAAATAAGTTTCTTTTATCTGTTTTAGAACAAAGGGTTCACCAGATAAACAGAAGGAATTCTAAAAGAGTTCCACTTGAACACAGTCAGAAGAAGGTAGTCTTATGAGAGCGTTAAAAAATAAAAAGAACCCTGTGTACATCATGGCTTCAATTTATACGTTAAACACAATGAACGCAAAAAAAATAACAGGAACAAAAAGGACACACATACAACCACATACAAAAATAAAACAAAATGACTACATAGTTTACCTGATAGAAGTGCCAGAAGAATCCATACTCATAATTAGCAACAGTACATATGAAAGACACGGTTAACCGCCTGGATCGTCGAACTTCTGCCCACCCCGTTCGCCAATCTTGATGTTTCCATAGGATACCATGATCCTCTTCATGCAAACAAACACAATTTTCAGTAGTCTCAACACCTCCAGTGAAGTTTGTGAAGTGAGCATCAAAGTATTTGATATAGCCTAAACAATCACATCCCTGGGACAATAAAGAGTTTAATGAGGAGAATATTTTGAAGAACACACAGGACAGTTCCAACACAAACAGAGTTAAACCAAAATAAAATATGAAGCATCAAACAAGGATCTGACCTTCTTAAGAGAATGAGCATTCTTGCCGAGACCATCTTCACCAGCATCAAACGCATTTTTCCTGTAATGGGGATCATTTGGATCCCCATATGGCACCACCATCTCAACAAAACTCAACCTGTGGGCTACAGACCTTCTACCGCGACTACCATCAAGATATGTTACAGAATAGATAACCAAACCCTCCCTTGGGGTGAAGCCGATACGAAAGCTCCACTGACAACCGAAAAATAAGATTTTCTGTTTGGATTGCTGGATTTTAATTTGAAAAGAAAAAAGGGTAAGAATGTACCAGAACCAGTTAGGACATACCTTCTGCCATTCTACAAAGTAACCATTAACACGAAAGCTTGGTCCTTCAGGTTGAAGAATTTGAAGAGGTTTCACATCACTACGATCCACACCTCCTCGTGTTTCACCAGGAGTGTAATTCCTTAATGGATCAGCCGGAGGTAAAGGCACAAGTTTACGGTCTTCAAACTCAATAACTACCATATTCTGCATATCGACAAGAACATAAATGCCTTCAACTGGACGAGCATACCCATTTTCCATTGGGCAGTCACTCTCAGTTCTACAGAAAATAAGAGGTTTAGCAAGCCTGCGGCTAGGAGCATCAGCCTCACTATGATAACCAACACACCTGTTGAAGAGTAAAAGCCAAGGTGTTAATAGAGGTTATAACAAAAAGTAGCAACAAATCCCAAAAAAGCTCTCAATATGATGCAAGATGCAGATTCAAACTAACCAGGCATCTACCATCACAAGATCCATGTCCTCAATACCCCTCTTCTTCATTGCCTCTCGAAATGGGGGATAATCTTTAACAACAGCTTCACATTCAGCATATTCCACAGCATCCTGAAGAAGGAAAAAGGAAGATTAAACACTTACTTTTCAAAAAGAAGAAGATAATTTGATTTATCTGCTCAAACTATTGAAGTAAGATGAGATGCAAGGAAAAATAGTCTCATTGACAACAAAAGATCCTGGTGGTTAATAATCATAAACCTCTCCACTAATAAAATGAAAAGAAATAAACTAGATTACTTAAAACATACCAAAAATACAAGACTTGGGTCAACTCAACAGCTCTATTGGAAGCCATGATTGTTACCATATCCCAAAATTACAAAGATTAAAAATAAAGTGACTGGTATTGCCACTCTTCCATTCACATTCACAGAATCATATTTTATCAGATTTCTCTTTCAATGGTGTGAATTGACTGAGCATATCAGAAATATCAGGTCAGACACTACTGAGTCAGAATCATTTTTTATTAGTTTAATCCTTCAGTAAGTATGTACTCATCTTTAAAACTGTTACCACTTTAGAATCATTCTATCAATTTAGCTTTAATTTTGTGTCAGGATGCCATCCAAGCCACCAAGAATTCAAGATCCTGATTGACTCCAATCTGAGCCTTCAAAAGTTGCCTCCTATGTCACCGATATTTGTGCATCTATATACTATCAATTTTCTCCTTACTCCATTCTCCATATATGCCAAAACCCAGCAGTAAATATGGCCCAAGGTTGAGTCAATTAATATCCAAGTCAGAACAGCCTTAGCCATACAGTTTAAAATGTAGGGAAATCATAAATACCATTGGAGGTTGCACATCAGGAATAACTTGGGATGAGACAACTTTGCCCCTATGATGACCACCTCTAGTCGCTGCATGTACTTCAGAAAGTTCAACAATCCAGATGCTTGTCTCATTTGACCGTTTATTGTATACAACAAGTCTTGCACGCCTTGTTGGAAGCTTACTAGGAATTACAGGTCCACCCTTTGTTTTTGGGAGCAATGAAGGCTGGAAAGGAGGAAAGAAGTAGGCGTCTGCCAATGCAACAACATTTTTATCGGGTTCCAATAAAACCACTTCAATAAAACGCATGCTATCTCTAAGCTGCAAAAGGGAAAATCAATAGCAACTACTAAGAAATAACACGAGATTAAGAAGGTGAAATTAGCAATATAACCCTTCTAGAAACAACAGCACTGCTCACTATTTTCTTTTTCAATTTTCAATAAAGCAATAATAGCAAAATCAACCTCTGGAGTTGCACCGGCAGCCCTAACAGTTGCTACTGCCACTGAAATTTCTGCAGCAGACAGAGGATCCAAAGGATGGCTGGATTGAGCCCTCATCATGACTATCCCTGAGCAATTATTAAGAAGAAGCTGAATTAATCAATCAACCAGAAAGACAAACACCATCAAACATATGTAAGAAAAGTTGCAAGAAGAAAGCATCCATATAAAGATGAAGTTTAACATTTCCCATATCTATCACTTTCTGCAATATGTCAAGCTTTCCTATATGAGTTACAAATTGCAGGGA
Organism: Hakea prostrata; assembly: GCF_041222555.1. Lineage (NCBI taxonomy): Eukaryota > Viridiplantae > Streptophyta > Magnoliopsida > Proteales > Proteaceae > Hakea > Hakea prostrata. The sequence goes on from NC_142607.1 coordinate 14,321,081, forward strand.
AAGCGACATACAAATTTATGATATTGATAATCAGGATTCTTTCATCTGTGAACTAAATAATTTACTGTATGTAGTCTCCTAGAAGGATTGCTAGAGAGAATGCTGGGTTCAAGAGGCAAATAGTGCTCCAAGGTTTGAGTCTGGGAACAACCCCTTTGTGAAAGCATAGTAAGGCCGCATATATTATGAGCCTTCCCAGACCCCCACAGTGGCAGGAGCCTCCTCCAAAGGATGTATTACTTTTATTGCTCTGGGTAGTACCATGTAATCAAATGTCACACAAGCTGCCATCAAAATTACTGTAGATGGCGGAGCAGTCTCTAATCCAGTCAAACACATGAAATGAGTCGGCAAACATTAAAAGTGATGCCCTCAGCCTTGAATCTGAATGTAGAAACACATTTGCCATCTTTTCTATTATTATGGGAAAACAAAAAGAGTCTTTACATTCCAGAGAGGCTGAAACCCACAGATATTGCACCTTGTACAAGCCAGAATAAGGGCATCTGAGGTGGTAGTATTTATCACATATGCACAAAAGAAGGTAGTAAACATGGTAAAATATTTATCCAAAAATTAGCAAACTTGACAGTACAGAGTTTCTACGAGGCACCAGAAGGTAGGGGTGATGGGAAATTCTCAACTTCATGTCTAACAATTTTTTATTTTTTATTTTAATTACATACACGAACATAATGAACCCAAAACTGATATCCATTCAGAATGTCTTGCAACCCAGAAAGACCAACAACAATATCAAACTTAACCTACCTCATCCAACTACCGTAATACAAGTAAACAACCACAGTCATGATATAATCACTTCTCGAAACTTCAGTGGAGTATTAAAAAAATGAAACAGTTAACTACTTCATAATGATCCTTCTAAAGATCAGAAATATGTCAAATATTCGAGGGTCAAACAAGACCTGTAGATAGCCTCTTTCTCTATAACCTCCTATTCTTTCCACAGTGCAGAATCGTATGAGAATTTGTACTGAGAAGCTGAAAACTACTGAAAAACTAAAGAAGCTGCAAAATAAATTATTAAGCTTCAACATAATAAGTCAATGTCCCCTCTGACATTAAGGTCAGTTGACTCTGTTCTTTAGTTAGTCTCCGCACATAATAAGTCAATGTCCTCTCTGACATTGAGGTCAGTTGACTCTGTTCTTTAGTTAGTCTCCACAAGACTTGTCTTGGACTAAGAGGATGTTAACCATCCAGTGTTCAAACTTCGATGAAATAATAAGTAGTTCCAAATCTCCATCAAAGAGTATAAGCCTTCCATGTAAAATTACATGCCACGACACATGCCAACAAATCCAATCTCTTGGAAAGAAGATCAAAAATTGGAAACTGGCAATTCTTGAAAAAGAGAGGTGGGCTTATTTCAAGAGCTACCCGACAAAAGATTAACCTGAAGATCTAAGCTCTACTCGACAAAAGATTAAGCTTAAGATCTAAGCTAACTAAAATCAACGACAACGCAAATGAAGATGAGAAATCAATCAAAGAAAGGATCGACGAATCAAATCGTTGAGGAAAAGAAAATGATTAGCGCACCAGATCGTTTCCACAACAAAATCAAAGTTGATATTGGATATCATTTCTTCTTTTAGCATCTTTTCATTTTCTTTTTTCCGGTTTTGACTTGATTTCTTTAAAATCATTAGGTCAGTACTTATTGGAAGACCCTCCATCCCGAACACACACGGACACAAAGGGCAAAAGATCAAGGTTCTGAGGCTTATACTTCCGGCTAAGATTGACACCGTAGCGCAGAGAAATCAGTTAACATGAGTAGTAGAAATCTTGAGCAATACTAACTTTCATGTTCTTGGAAATTACGATCTCTACGTTATTTGATGCCATCGGATGCAAACAGAGCAATTAATAAAAAATTAGCATGGGAAATTCGAAACCAAGAAAGCGCAGAAACAATAACATGCAAAGTGAAAATGCAAGATAACAAAAAGAAAGCCAGAGGAAAACCTCCGAAGTAAGAGACGACGAAGGGAAAAGCAAAAAGCATGAACAAAAAGTGAAACCAAAAGCACTCGATCATGCATACCTCCTTTAGCAGAAGCAGCAGTCGAAGCATCAGGGATGGAATCAACAGGGTGAATCATAGTTGGCATGGCAGCATCCCTTTTCGTCTTCTTCTTATCATCAAGACGATCAGCAGTTGCAACAGACCATTCACGAACGACCTCTGCAGCGGATGAAGCAGCAGATGCAGCCTCTCTTCGCAACGGAACAGAGTTGGTGTTAATGCAACAAGACGTCGCTTTTTCCGCAGTTGTGGCCATTGTAGAGGGTTAGCAAGTTCACCGAATCCGCCGTAATAACTTCCAATGCAATCCACTGACATACAGCAAATCTCAGGATTCCTTACCCCGATCACCACCACCACCACCCTCCCCTCAAATTTCTCAATAACACTTGTCAGGTACTCTCACTTATACCCTTTCACGGTCTCTGTGAATCCACTCTCACTCACTTTCAAGAACCTTAAATAAGAAAGCAAAGAACACGAAATAGAAGAAAACAAAAAAGAAAAGAAAAGCTAGGGTTTATAGCTGCGATCTTCGGTTTACAGCTACGATACTGTATCTTCATGCCAAAGAAGGGAGATCGCTTTCCATCTGTTGTGTTGGTTTGGCTGATAAATCGATTTCTCTAGGAAAGAAAAAGAAGAAAAAAGAAAGGTTGGTTTTTATGGATTTCACGTGCAGTTTCACTCACTTTTCTTGTTTTTATTTATTGAATATAATATATAAGTAATAAGAACCAGAGAAGATCCGGTTTTCCTTTTATTTTAATGCTAATAGAGGGAAGTGCTTATCAGTTGAGAAATGCGATTGAATAAGATAAGAGTGTGGATTTATCATAAAAAAAAGGTAAATAAATAAATAAGAAAAGCTAGGTGTGTTTTGGCGTGGAGCTGCATAGAGGACATGCCAGCACAGCACAGCTGCACGGAGCGATGCTGTCGCTGTGGTAGGTGCTTTACTGCTTTTAGTGGTGGGGCCCCTGGGGCCTGTTCTTGCTCCACTGACTTTTCCCTAACAATTAAAAGGTTTATCCACACAAAAAATAATAGTAATAATAAAAATAAAATTAAAGATGATACTCCTCCTTATTGGGAGGGACCCCTCTCTATCAAATCCCAATTAAGGGTGTCAATTGGTACAATTTCAGAAACAGTATCAACTTTGAATATCGAAAATCAAAATCATACAGTACTAAATTTATACAATACGGTATAGTTTTAATATTTACAAAAACGGTTTGGCATGGTTTCGGTATTAAACCGGTGCAGGAAAAGAGTTTAGACACGGTATCTAGTGCGGTATAATTTTAGTACGAACAAACCCATGCCACTTTTGTTATTAGTTCATTAAGATCCTAATGAAATTGCGATCAAACAAATGATAAAATATGATATTAATAAAGAGAAAACAAGTGAATCTAATAAATAGAGATAAAACATGTAAATCTAAGAAGATGAGTGAAAGACGAAACAAAAAATTAAAACAAGGAATTAGGGATAGGGTAAAGGTTAAGGGTGTCAACTATGTATCGAAACGGTATAACCGTACTAAACCGTGCAGCCTAATACCGGACCATTCAAAATTCGGTACGGTTCAGACCAAAACAGAATTTTGAAATTTGGTACGGTGGTTTCAGTTGTACATACCGTCGATACATACCAAAACCGTATCAATTTATATATTTATTTTATTTTTTTTTTTTTTTTTTTTTTTGGTATCTGAGGTTCATCCGGGCCAGCTTGTGCGCACCTTGATTATATCATCAGTGGGATGCTTGTCATACGCAAGGGTCGAACATATGACCTCTCCACTGAGAAGTATGGATCTTACCACTCTACCAACCCTGCATTGTATATCGGTAATATATATCTTTTTATACCGATTCCCGCACCGAATTAAGGGTTGAAATTGTAATTTCAAACTAAAAATTCTATAGTTTATGTTTGCCCTATTTGTAATTTCTTGATACTCTCTTCTTAAATTGAAATTTTTTGATTAATTGAGTAGAGACCTGGACTCTCCATTCCAAAACTGAATTTTTTGGAGTCTTCTATACAGTAAGTTTAGAACCCAATAATTCAGATGGATTATTTTCAGTCATATATGATATGTCAGGGGACAGTGGGATTTGCTCTGTCCTATTTTGTTCTGTCTTGGTGTATTTCCAAAATGGGGGCCACTCTTTGAATCAACATTCAGTCCTATGTGCATTGTGATTGTGGCCATTTTTGCTTGTTTCTTCCTTCGTGATGAGCTTTACACAGGAAGGTAATGCAATAATTCTTTACTTCATTTTTATCTCTTTCTTTTAGGTCTTACTTTTGTTTGGATTTTTATTTTATTGGATGGATGTAGCTATCCATGGTGACTCAATAATCTTACTAGTTATTTTGTACACTTCAGGTTGATTGGTGCGGTTGGTTGCTGCTGTGGTTGGACTGTATGCTGTGCTCTGGGGTAAAGCAAAGGATCTAGCAAACACAAAGAAATATGGAAATCTGACAATTGAATCATCAGAGAGTTATAAAATCGATTTCAAACTGTTTTTCCGTACTGATTTTGTACCGCACTAGAAACCGTGTTCAAGCCTTTTTTCCATACCGATTTTGTACTGAAACCGGATCGCACCGTTTTTGCAAATACCGAAACTGTATCATATCGTTTAAATTCGGTACGGTACGGTTCTGGTTTTTGGTATTCAAAATTAGTACCATACCGATTGACACCCTTAGTAAAGGTAAAATGTTTTAATTGTAAAATTATATTTTATATCCCTTAATTTGGTACGGTACCAATTCGATACGGTTTTGGTATATACCAACGGTATGAGTACCTAAAATCGGAACCGAACCGAAAAAATTTGGTTTCTGTACGTACCATACCAAAGAAATTTGGTTTCTGTACGTACCGTACCGAATAAATCCGATTTCTGTACATACCGTACCAAATTTTGAACGGTGAGGTTTTAGACGGCGTGGTTCGGTACGCTTAAACGGTTTTGATACGCAATTGATACCCTTAATTCCAGGCAAGCCATTTTTTTATCATCTATGTCATATGTGAGTGTAGAATGATGAAAAGACAATCTGCCGCGTTGGAGAAGATCTACACTCCGGATAGTGGTGTTGGACTATTCAAACTATTTTGCCCCTAAGTGTTAGTCTACGAGCACCTTTATTTTAGCCAATGGAAGGTTAGTAAGGTTAGTAGATTGTTAGGAACCTGACTTCTCAATGGGAGGTCGTGGGTTCATTTGGTATCAATTCTCATTTATATTTTGATGTTATTTCCATCTTTTTATGTATTTGGCATCCATTTTAATGCTTATTTTTATAAAAAGAATTGAAAAACTTTCAAAATTCTTAAAAATATACTTTTGGTCTATTATGAATAAAAAAAAAATTATATTCATTTTTGAGTAAGCCTCCTAAAAATCAAGTGCAAATTTGAGGTATAATATTTTCATCAACTTTTTATTTTGACGTATTAAATTTATTTTTCATTTCATAATTTATTATACAAAAAAATAAATTATGATAGATATGTCCTTATCAAATTTAAGAGGAAAAAATAAAAAATTTAACAACAATGTCTTCATCAAATAACCTTTATAGGCGGAAGAGTGTCGTTTCATCATTTTTTTTTTCCGTAAATGATAATAAAATTTCTTGAAAGGGTATAATAGTATTTGTAATAATATAACTAACCATCCTAAGACCTAATAGAAATATCTATGTGTTTTTCAAATAAAAAATAGGGTATCAGTGCTTTAAAGCCTCTCTTTTGAGGTATCAGTGCAATTTACTCTATTTTTATTATTAAACAAAATAGATAATCATAATTAATTTTAAAAAAACTCTTAATTGAATCACTACCCCGTAAAAATTTCAAAACCAAAATTTTTCCATGGTAATTGTCGAACAAGAACATAAATGAAGCCCATGAGCCATAAAAGAAATTCTCACATAAATCAAAACATGAGGGAATCCAATATCAAATGGGTTTCTTTCTATAAATTAGTTGCTAATATTTTATTTTATTCTCTTTCCAGACCATGCGGCTCATGGAAGATTAAGTTCCCTTGGGCCAAATTGTCAATATTGGTGTCGGTTATTAGATTCTATTCAACATGTCAACTTCATAATAAATCATCTATTTCCCTTTGGATGGATGATACATGTCCATCAATCACATCTAAATATTAAGATTTAATTCAAATAAAATAAAATAAAAATTTATATCCTGTAAATCTTACATCAACGCTTTGAATGTGAGTGATGGACATGTGTCCTTCATCTAAAAAGAAATAGACCTGATAATTCAATGCTAGCTCCAACTACCATCAAAAGTGCATTTTCTACTATGTAGTACAAATATAAATCAATTTGGATGGACAACACAATGATGTTTTTAGTGGTAATGAATATACTTGCTAAATGAAAGAATATTCTTAATTTGTAGTCATATTACTAAAGAGATCCTTATTTTTGTTTACGCAATTATTTTTGTACCAAAACCATCAATATCGAGCTACAGGGAGACAAAATGGGGATGGTTCACGCTACTATGGTGGTAGTATAACAAAAGTGGTGGTGGTGATGGTGGTGACCGCAATGGCGGTGGTGGCGGTGGTAATTCAAGCTGGGATTATGGCACTTAGTATATATACATGCAATTGATAAGGACAATTATTCAATCATCTCTTCCTTTCTTGGCGGCTTGCGCTTAACACCTACCTGCACATTATCCTGAGAATGGCCCCCCCAAAAAAATGGCATTATTTTTGGGGGGAGTCGGGTGGGGTGGGGAGTTTAGTCATCTTAAATTATTTTATGGTTGGTGGGAATGTCTTTCTCGTATTGTATGATAGGGACTTAGACTTGTTACTTTGGTTGGTGAAAACTTTAAAATCCGTATCTAGAAAAGCTTGTAAAGTACATTATTATTATTATTATTATTATTATTATTATTATTATTATTATTATTATTATTATTATTATTCTATAGTTACTCTTTAATGAATTTAATTTCCATGATTATAATAATTTATTGGGAATGTTTGTCTTACAACTGGTTGAATTATTTAATTACTAAAGGCTTTTTAGATTCTTTAGCTTTAATTATAATTTGATTTGATTATTGAACTTGTTAACTTATTGTTCTCTTTACACCTCATGGTCACCCCCCTCTTTATTCTAGCTGTTGTCATATGGACCACATGAGTTGGACATATGAGCCAAGTTGCATTAATTGGAAATATGTCACACCCAAGTCATCATCTTGCAATGGATTCCATGGGCAAAATATTTTTTTTGGGTAGAAGTATACAAATGAATTAATATCTCCTATGAAGTAGGAATTTTTAGTTTAAAAACACTCAATGGAATGTGTCTATAAATGGTACTGTTGAAGGAATTTTAAATGGGCAGTGACAGAAGGAATTGGTAGCATGCATATTAGGTCGGATAATGCTACATTGGTGGATTGGCTCAATGGCGGGTGTGGGAATGGTTTTGCTGAGGTGCAATCAATTGTAAGAGATATCAACTATGTAATACACCACTTTCATCGGTGTTCTTTTGTGTATTGTTCTAGAGAAGTGAACCTTGTTGCTCATTCTCTAGCTAGGAAAGCCTTGTCCCTTGGAGGCAGGACTACATGGCCATCTTCCTCTCCTTGGCTCTTTGAACTATGTAATCAGAGGGTGCTTCAGCTATTGCTTTTGAATGAATGTTGGGTTACCAAAAAAAAAAAAAAAAAAAAGAAATTTTATCATCAAATAATGGACCATCAATTTATCTCTGAATGAAGGACACATATCTATTAGTCACGTCCAAAGGTTCGAGTTAAATTGAAATTAAAAAATTTCCTATCTACGAAATATTATCTCAACCTTTGAATGTGATTGATGAACATGTGTCCTTCATCCAGAGAGAAATGGATTTTGTCGAAAATAGACCTGATAAAGTTATGTGATATGTGGGTGGAAGGTGACTCGATAGCAGTAGTGTACTTGATGCAAAAGAAAGCTCAATCATGGTTAATTTTATAGATGAAGTACAATTTACAAGATTTTGTAACTGGCATTATCTATAGTGCTTATAACTTATTCACCTCGCATCTCATGCTGTTGATTCCACCTATATATCATATGTAAGTATGTAACATCAATAGTGGAAATATGAGTTAGGTAGCATTAAATTGAACATCAAAGTCACACCCACAATAATACCATGACCAACTCTGTGAAAAATATTTAAAATATAAAGTTGTCTTTTACTTCTTTTTTTGGTGTTTGAAGTTTATCTGGGCCAACTTTGCTCGCACCTCACATTCTTAGAGGGAGCTTTGTCGTCCGTAAGGGTCAAACCCATGACCCCTCCATTGAAAAGTATAGATCTTACTACTCTTGACTCTACCAACCCTGCATTGTCTTTACTTAATTTTCCATACATATAAGATTACCACTTATCTTGCCACAATAAGACCTGGCAGACTCCCTTATTCATCTCTTAATGGGTTTTTATCGAAATTATGCGCATATTTTTGCACAATGGTTCTTGGCTCGATGAACTCAATTCGACCAGATGCAATTGGACCACTTTTTGAGTGGGCAATAAAATCCTTGGACTAGATCATGCCGAAGACGTTCTTTTTCGAAGATGCCTCCTTAAATCGAATCGAGGACAGAATAAGTTTTTGTCTTATATGACCTCTCGCATGCCGATGCATAAATGCAACATTTATTGATAAAAAAAAATCACATTTAATTCGCCATGCATACACTTAATGCATCGTACGTATTAGGAAATCCTAAGACCTCGAGGATACATACTTGAAGGTGCCGACTTATTGGGAACTCAGGAAACGGCACATCACATCCATTGTCAACCTTTGCAGTGTCAAGCACGACATCAAGTTTGGCATGTCAACCTCACTGAAAAAAGAAGATTAGCCCTCATCTATCCAATGGTCCATAATTGTCAGGCAATGAGATAAATACCCCAACCACCAAGGAATCTGGTAATGTTCATTAACTCTCTAATCCTTCCCAACATTCACTCTCTTTGGGAAATTACCCTTCCCTGTGAGGACTTGTATTATCCCTTGTTTAACTTGACCTTCGGAGGCAACTAACCGACTGCAAAGTCGGCCCGCTCTCATTTGTTTTCTTGGTATGGATCATCGAACCAACTATTAGAGAAAGCATTAACTCCTGGTTGATCAATCGAATGATGCAAATTTTGGAACAACACAATTTAATGTCTCTCCATGGATTGTTACTGACAAAAGATACAAATTTAATGGTTAGGGAACTCATGTGAGATGCCTCTGGTTGGCCTAGATTTATGTTCTAAGGATTTATAGATATGATTTTTGGGATGTGGTGCTAGTCAAATTTGTTTTCTCCCTAGTTTTTCTTTTTGTTGAGAGCAGAACTAGGGAAGCGAGGTGTAGTGGGTGCAACTAATGTTGCAAGTTGAGAATATTTAGTTTCTTGTATAATATGGAGTAATTATTGTGTAAATATTTTTCACTTTAATATAAATGAGCTTTTAGCAGGAAAAAAACAACAAATTTAACCATGTGACCAATTCACATTGAATTTATAATAAAATTCATTATTGTATAATTATAAAATGGGAAACACAATTTATTACCGTGACACCTTTTTTGTTCCAATTTTATGTCATATAGGTACCACGAGTGTGATTCAAGTTCCCTTACCTAGTGTTTTGTGGACCCGTTTCTACCCATTGATTTGGATGCCAAACGAGTGGTAGAGGATATCCGTCACTATCTGGACCTCGAACCGTCATGGTCGGTCCAACTTATTTATAGGTGGGCTAACTAGTAGCCGATTCCCTAACTGGGAAGGCTCAGTTCGTGGCAAGTCGAATTGTATGGTCTATTTCCACTCCTTGGCTTCTTGAAGCTTGTAATCAGGATGTCTTGGCTTTTTTTTGCCCTCCTTCTAATTAAATCTCTATTTACGGAAAAAAATATATATATAGGGACCACGAAAATTGGGATGATGAGTTCTGGTGGCATTATTTATTTATTTTTATATATTTTTTTAATTAAAGCCTTAAATGATAGATTGAAGTCACAAATTCACCATGAGAATTTTTCTTTTTAATCACCACGAGAATTCAAGCCTCCAACTTAAAAGATAGATATCGCTCACCATGAGACTTGAAGCCTCCAACTAAAAAAATAGATACCACTCACCACGAGACTTGAATAAAAATCGATTATTCATTACTGTAAGTTTGGTCTTGATGGCCGAGACTCACCCTGGTCCTCCCTAGGTTCAAATAAAGTTTGGAAAATTTTCGGCCCTGAGGGGTCGGTTAAGGCTGAATTAAGATTGAATTTTTGGCTACACTCAACCATTTTGTAGGTTATTTTTTTGTCAAAGTTGGTATTAATTAGGACTAGGGTCAACATATAATTTTTACCTAACCCTACCTAGTTAGGCCCTATTAAATAATTGTCTAGGTCAGATTATGATATGTAGAATTGAAATCAGGATTTTAAGATGATCATACCATCCAGATTCTATTACAACCCTAATCCACCCAACACATTCAAGTACACCACACTTTTTTCCCTGTCTTTGTCCGAAATTTATTCCAAAGAGCAAGCAACATACAAGGTGTCAGAGTTACACAAGTCTAACAACCCAAAAGATGAATTTGGCCAGATAGTCCTCTTTGTCGAGGTAACAGCCTTCCCAGCTAAGGAATGAGCTAACAGTATTGGATCCCCTAGGAACAAAAGGAAAATTACAAGAAATAAAATAGAAAGACAAATGAGTGATACCTTCCACAATGTTCAAAAGACCCACTGGAGTAGAAACTTGTGAGTTAATAGTGTTAGTCAGGTCTAAGCAATCACTCTCTACTTGCAAATGATCAATCCCCTCAGCTGCCACAAGTAGCAAACATTTCCGAATGCCTAAGGCCTCGGCTTCAATTGGTGAAGAGAAAGAGTAAAGAATTGAGCCAGCAACTAATGGAGAATTTTTACTTGTTTAAAGACGAGTTATGCTATGGAAGTTCTATAAAAAACAAGAAAAGGTAAATGTTAATCAATGGAAACCAGACAAGAGATGCCCCTTTTGAACTTTGAATTTCATAATAGTCTTCCCACCTACTTTAGGGTGTTCTTTCACATCCTTCACTTGGGGAAGTGCTTCTAACACATATAACAACTGATCAGTGGAGACACATTGTATGAAAATGATGGCTTTAACTTTTATGTAGAAAGAACAAAATTTTGAGGACAAAAAAATCTATATTTACTGTGAGACGAGATCTGTTTCACTATGATTGTAATTGTTTATCCATACCTTCTCAATTCACAAAGCAAATCATGTATATATAAAAATAAAAGTGAAAGGATGTAGACATGCATTAACAAATAACTCATATAACCCGTGAAAAGTTTTCTTCAAGACATTATTAATCCAATAATTCATTGAGGCCCCAATAAGAAAGATATAATACTTGATATGAGACGTTTCATTTGAAGCTTGGCATTACTTTGTTGTTACGGGCCCATGACATCAGTCCTAAGCCTACGCATTTCGAGCAATGGTAATGGATAGTCTTTTAAGGCTTGTTTGGTTACTTGAGTTTGGAGATTTAATCTAGAGATTTCAAATCTATGGAGTCATGGTTCATAAAATTAATTGTTTGGTTAGCCTGAATCTTTGGAATGAAATCTATAGTTCATCCTGAAAAAACATACATGGGGTCACAGTTCAATTGTTTAGAGCTTTTATAGTAGGGGTGAAATCTTTGGATTTCATCTCATACCCATAAATCTACAGATTCATGTTTTTAGTGTGTATGAAATCTAAGGGATTCACACAACCAAACGGGTATAAATCTCTCATTTGTGAAAACAGGTCCTTAAATAAGTTGCTTTGAGCTTGTCAATTAGGATCATTTGCTTGGTCTTATTACATGCGCCATCAGCAAGAGTTGAACCAACGATCTCTTCACTAAGAGGTGTTGGTCAATACTAATCGAACAACCCTGCATCTCGGCAGGTCTCATGCAAATTGGTAGTTCTAATCTTCAAAACTGGAACACTTAATTGGCAACCAGGTCCGATGAGTTTGTGATGCAGTCCAAACTTTAGGGCCTAGGCTCAGCAGAAATTTCTCTTCAGCAGGTGGGCCGAGACAAGTTAAAATGGGCTCAGGTTGAGTATGACCCAGTTTGGCAATTGATATTGCTCAATATAATGTGAAACAAATTTGAATAGCCCAGTAACAAAAACAATAATTGGGCCGGCCCAAGTTTTTATCTGAAGTCCAGGCCCAACCCAGAACTGAGGTTAATTGGGTTGAGATTTCAGAGCCCAGCCTTGCCGGGCTCAACTCAGCCACAAACAGACTGATTGGACCAGTTTAGCCTTGGTTGTTATTTTAATCATTTCAGAACTCATTGGGCCTGCTATCAAAATTTCTCGATAGAAATGACTCATTTGATAACCCACCAAGTGCTTCTACTTCGAGAAACATTAGAAGTAGGTTTGAGGTTTTTGGAAGTAAAAACACTTTTATAGGCGTTTGATAAAACTCGATTGCTTCTAAAAGCATAAATAATACTAGTAAGTAATTCATTGTAGTAATCGAAGATAGAAAAGGTGAAGAGAAACTTGGGTCACCAAAGATAAAGAAGATGAAGAACCTGAATGACCCTTCATCCCTATCATCAAGGTTCAAGAAGTAAACGAATGGAACAATATGAAAAGGTTTTAGTAGAGTTGTTATGTTTAGGATGTCAAATTCGAGTAATACCCGTCTCTAAAACTATTTCACTTGAACTTAGCGGGACCAACTTTTGCTTCGAGTAACAGACACACCAACAAATTCTCAAATGTATTTCTTGAAGCATAATGTTTTCATAAATTTTAACTTAGGGTTCAACTTCAGTGTTGCGCATTTAATGCGCCGCACTGTGCTGTCACCCTTTCAACCAACTACGAGACGGACAGTCAAGATCGATTTTGGTCTCAACCATTGGCAGCAGGTACTTTCTATCTCGTGGTAGCAGGTGATGCGCATTAAATGCGCAACATTCAATGCGCCACATTGTGTTGTCACGCTTTCAACCACTTACGAGACGGACGGTCAATATTGATTTTAATGTCAACCATTGGCAACAAGTGCTTTCGATCTCGATTGTTGGTAGCAGGTGATGCGCATTAAATGCGCAGCATTCAAGTCTCACTCTTCAACTTATGTTGCAAAAATCACTAGAAATGAAATAGCTTCATCAAACAGTTTTCCACCAATTTTTTTGTTTCTTGAAACAAGAAACCCCAAAAACTGTTTTTGAGTGAGTTATTAAACGGCTACTACTTTCCTGCCTTTTGAGTGTAAGTAGGTTATCTACCTTGTTGGGTACCATTTGGTGCTTTCTTAGGTCACACGTCCTAAAAATATTTAGATCTTATGGTGCAGCTTTTGGTGGTTTGACAAGTCATGTTCTTAGAAGTTGACTCATTTTTTTGTTTCCTCTGTTTGGTGTGGTGAGCAGAATTAAATTTGCAGAGGGATTCTGAGTCCATATGACGACAAACACGTTGAAGCCTCCTTTAAAAACAAATTATTCTACTGTATTAATTGTTTAATCAGGCAACCAAACCATTTTATTGTGTTCTGCATTATTTGGTTCCATGTATAAAGATAAAACATAGTTAATACTTAATAGAAACCAACAGTTTAAGTGTCATTGTTAAGCAATTCAAGAACATCTTTAACACTGAATTCTAATTTAAAATTTGTTTCTCACTAACACAAGTAATCTTGTAGTTTTTTCCCCTAACACGTTAACACAAATATTATTTTTATTCACCTCACGATATTATTGATAAAGGGGATTAGAGAATCTATCGTGAAAAACGGATATTAAATTTAACTTGGATTTTGATATATGGTTTTGATACAATATTGACTCCCTAGGTAAAAGAAAAACATAGAAGCCCACGTTCATAGTTTTCCTTAAAGCTTCATTAATTTTGATCGAAACGAAACCTAGAAAGGACCACAAGATCTCCAAAAACTCATTTTTTGGTGGTTAGCAAAATCAATAGTAAATCCAAATCTCTTTAGTTTGTGTTCCTCTCAAGGATAAGGTTAATTAAACAATTTGCATTAGTTTATTTTACTCAAATTTGAACTAAAACAAAGACTTGGTTGTTGTATACATTTTTTTAAAAAAAAAGAGGCAATGGGAACATAACCACTTTGTTTTTTTGGGTCTTGTGGGAGAAACACAGATGAACAGGGGAGCAGGAGAACCATTTTGTTCTTGTGTCTTGTCTAAGTGGATCATTGATAACAGAATCTCAGGCCAATCAGAGAGATTAAAATAAAATTTCTTGGCTAGACATTCTGAAGCAGGTTGACGTTTAGCTGCTAGATTTATATATACATTTGTGGACTTTGGCAGTGCAAATTTTAAGCAAATCTATTCTCTTAGTTGTTTCTATCTGGGTTTATTTTTATATATATATTACCCTTCAGGTATCGCTGTTCTTCCTTTTGAAGACATGGATATATTATGAAGATGTTCTCAGAAGATAATAAAAGTTATATTGAGTTTTGTCACAGAATATGAATGGAGACCAGCAAAAGAGATTGAAACAAAACAAAGAAATGGGCCTACAAGGTTTAGAAGAATTATCAACTCTACCATTCTCTGAAAGTGACTAAAGGCATTGCTGACTGGTAGTTGAAGACCAATGATACTTGTGTGTTTTAGTAGTTTTTTAGTAGTTTGAAAATGGAAATCAAAACTCAGAAAAGGTAGTCTCTAATGAATGGAACCTGAATATTGCTGATGAATGGGATAGATATTGACTAGTGCAAGATAGATTGGTGAGAATCTGAATGGGTATTGAAGTAGATATTTGAGGATACACCAAAATTCTAGAAGGGGTTTGGGTTTGTGAATCTTATGGGTGATCAATGAACTGTCCTATAAGAGTGAATGACTTTATGGTATCCATGCAATACTGTGATTTTAATTCTTGGATGGAGTAGATCAGAGAGTTGTGTGGTACTTTCCATAGGGTTTTTAGTGTCAGATATGTTGGTGCCACCAAATTTATCAGACAGTTGGACCGTGAATGAACTAGTCCATCAAATCATATTTCTACACTCACATGAAGTAATGAAACCCACACTTAAAGGGTCTGTTAGTGTCAGACAAGACAATAGGGTTTCAAGGTTTGAGAGTACTAAGTGAGAGCTTAGATAAAAATAATTAGAAGTGTGTATCATTACATAATATTGAAATGGTAGTATTTATATCTAACATACCAAGGGCGAATGTATTTAATGCATCCTAGTGCACTTCACAAGCCTAATAGGGAGGTTGTCAGACGGCACCTTACAAGATACGGGGTAAGGGCATCTTGTGATCATTGTCCTCGGCCTAATCATAGGTCACCAACGATTGGAAAATATAATCGGGTGGAACCCAAGTCCACAAACACCATCTCCGTTCACTTGTAGTTGGTCTTTGGGTATATATTAGGTCGAACCCTTGGGCTGGGGATTCAGCCTCCAGTTCGACAATTAAGCTGATGGTTAGCACATTTTGGCCTAACACAAGTGACCCCCGGGAATTAAATCGTCTATATGACTCAAATCATGCCAACACAATTGATGTTAACCCCTCAATGATAAGGTAAGGTTGAGGTCCTTTACATAGATCATTCTACCCCATAAAATTCTTCATGGGACAATATTGCAATGGGTTCTACTCAAATTAAAATACAATGAATTCAATACATTTCGTACAAAGGACATGACTATTGACTATACTGAAAGGTGAAGAAAAGGAACATAAATATAGAGATAGGTGGAACCATTGATTATTCTACTAGCTGGTCTTGACACTTTGAACAATCAACCAACAAACTTTTCTGCTAAGGTGTCGCTGGAAAGTTTCAACCGTCAAATTGGTAAATTTGAATTCTCATATATTAAAATTTTTGGAGGAAAGGTAGATCTTTTCTGTTTCAATAATGAATTGATCTGATATTTTTTGTTTTCTTTGGATTAGAGCATTGATCTGATAGTTACTGGGATTGTGTCAAAAAAACAATCTAATTTGATGTGAATTTTCTTTGTTACGGTGGTAATGGTATCCGTTTATGCAGTTAGATCAGGTGGTCTTAGATTCGAATCTCTATTCTTCTTCACCTTCTTGCCATCTCCATAAACTACTTAAGATGTTAAGATACTACATTATTGAAATAATAAGTATTGCTCCCCATGCAAGAGCATCATATTTATTTTAAATTTATGAAGATTTAGTGTATTATGTATATAGTACTTAAGTACCTCTCTGAATCTCTGAAATTAAATGGTCTCTGATAGTTGTACATGTCTTTCAGATAAGATTTGAAGTCAATTAACTCCCTGAATTGGCTTTAATGATCAACTGGCTTCCACAGTTTGCATTGAACTGCTCATCAAAGGGTTCAATGAGAGAAATCTTCACCATGCTCATTTGTTTAGCTCAAGATCATTGTAATTAATTTATTCTTTTCTGCAACCAGTACAAATTTCACTGTTGTTCCAGCAGATA
Source organism: Hakea prostrata (assembly GCF_041222555.1). Classification (NCBI taxonomy): domain Eukaryota; kingdom Viridiplantae; phylum Streptophyta; class Magnoliopsida; order Proteales; family Proteaceae; genus Hakea; species Hakea prostrata. The sequence continues at coordinate 14,337,759 of NC_142607.1, forward strand.
AATAATGCAAGCTACCTGGTCCTTATTAGGCAAATCTTTCATTTCATTACCCATGATTGCTCAGAAAATTTCACGAGAAATATAACAAAAGCTGACATGATACCAACAGTGTCGTCAAACATTCCTAGTTCCTACCAGTCCATGCATGTTTTTTCAGTCTTGCTCACTCTCTTGACTCATCTCCAGATAAATCTTCCAAGAGAAAAGGACCCAGAGAAAGTTAGGCGCCTCTGGCACTTCTAACTATCTGGGGGTTGTGTAGCTATTTGCGATTGATAGCACACAGAGAAAGAGAGAGCCGTGTGTGACTTGAACTGTGTAACTCTATTCACTTTCAAAGTTTCAAGAATTAATCTAAAACAATGCAGGAAGAAGAGTAGTTGCAACTTGCAACACTGTTTAGTGGTGTGTGTTTCTCTTTCAAGTCTCCTCTATCTTCTCTAAACTGACTTATATTTCAAAAAAAAATTCCTAAACTCCCAGTAGTGACGATATCTCTTATGTCACATTTGCATCACATTCTCTTTATAAAGATTACAAAAAATAATGGGTTATTTTCATCTTATCTATGACAGCATTTTGGCATGATTGTGCATTTCTTGCCGAGATATTGATATTTGATCTAACTTGGTCACCAGGGTATATTTTTGTTAAAAAGATATTTAGGGTTTGAATAAAGTTAAAATTCTTAAACTTTCTTTCATATCAGATGCAGTTAATTACTTAAATTACAATAATGGGCCTGGACTTTTTTCTATTTTGGTTAATAATTGTTGGGCCTTGACTTGTGACCCGAAGGATGGGCTTTTTCGGGCAAATCAATCTCCAACGTTTTTTTCTGACACAGATGATGATTTTTCTGAATTGATCTGGAAAAGATTTCCAGAATTTATATATATAGACGTTTTTCATTTACGTTCCATAGAGCCTCACCACATTCAGTGAATCCGAACATGTCGATAAGAACGACACCGCCGCCGCAAGTTCTTTACGTTCAGTAGTTTCTCCCACCTGTCTGAGTGAAGAACTTCAAAAACCATGGAGAACCCACTTCTCTCCAACAATGAAGACCAAGGTGATCTTCTCAGTGCAAGAAGCACCTGGGAAGCATCATTTACGGCGGAAGGAGACATCGAAAACTTGAAAGGAACCAAAGATTTCTTCAAACAGTTCGGTGTTGAATCAAAGAAGCTCTGGTTCCTCGCTGCTCCGGCGATCTTCACATCTTTATCCCAATACTCTCTCGGCGCCATTACTCAGGTCTTTGCCGGTCAACTCACCACAATCGATCTCGCCGCCGTCTCTGTCGAGAATTCTGTCATCGCTGGTTTCTCCTTCGGCGTCATGGTATGCTTTAATCTTAATTTGATTTCAGAATTCCCATTGATAACCTGCAGTATCCCTTATGATCAAATTCGTTGTTGTTGCTCTTGTTGATGGTGTTGATGGTAATGGAGCAGTTAGGGATGGGAAGTGCATTGGAGACGCTATGTGGACAAGCATTTGGAGCTGGGCAACTGGACATGTTGGGGGTTTACATGCAGAGATCTTGGGTGATTCTGAATTCAACATCAATCGTGCTGTGTTTTCTCTACATATTTGCAAGCCAATTCTTGAAATTAATTGGGCAATCGGAAGAGATCGCAAAGGCGGCTGGTACGTTTGCGATTTGGATGATTCCACAGCTTTTCGCTTATGCCGTTGAACTTCCCAATCGCCAAGTTCTTGCAGGCTCAGAGCAAGATGATGGTGATGGCATTGATATCGGCGGTGGCTCTGATACTCCACACTGTATTCAGTTGGCTTCTGATGCTGAAGCTTGGTTGGGGACTCGTCGGCGCCGCCGTCGTTCTCAACTTATCATGGTGGTTCATAGTGTTGGCTCAGATGATTTACATCTTCAGTGGTACTTGTGGTCGAGCTTGGAATGGCTTTTCATGGAAGGCCTTTCACAATCTCTGGGAATTTGTTAAGCTTTCGTTGGCATCAGCTGTCATGCTCTGGTAAGTAGTTTCAGTAATAGATTTTCACTTTCTCTGAGTCTGCAACACGAATTCGGCGTGAATGATACATGGTAGTTTCTTAGGCTCTGAGCTGTTTCTGACGTGTCTGAAACCAACCCAGAGTTGCAGAGACCGCCATGTGTGTGAGCAACGCAAGCTTCAGTAACCGAAATCCACCCGTGTACGGGTTGTATCATATTAAAACCGATACATGTCGATATTACCATCCGGTACGGTACGGACAGGAGAGCCGGCCGATCTGTTATTTTACACTGATGGAGAGCTTTCTTCAGCAGGAGAGGTGAGTGAAATGAAGAAAGCACAGCAGCAGTGGATAGGAACGTATCGTGATTCGTGAACAGTTTTGGATCCGATAACGATACAACATCCTGAAAAGTTTTACTTTTGTCGCCATTCTCAATCTCTTCCTACCAGTCCATATCCATGTTCCCTATGTAACATTTATTAGCTCTGAAATGTTGTTGCCAATCTTAAGAGGTTGGTGCGTAGTGGTGCCTGTGATGCCCAATTTTCGATAGACGACGTTACGTGAATTCTATTAAAATTCAATTAGATAAAAGAGTATATGCAAATTATACCAACATAATTATATAAATCGAATTTTTCTTGGTCTAGATTGAACCATTCTTTTGTGCGGTTGAAATTTAATAAAGTACAGGCTACGTATCCAAAGCTAGCACCACAAACATCACCACATCAGACAAACTATACCTAAACCCACCCATGCTTTCTTAGGATTATCTTTTTCTTTTCTTTGGTTGTTGCTAACTTAGTCAACCTTTGGTGGTATCTCCAGAATGGTTTTATTAATTGACACTCTGGACGTTCTTGGAGACCGATACATGATACTTAAAGATCCAACAGATATGACCTCTCTGCCCTTGTAAACAAGTTGTTAGACCTTGAAAATATCACATTTCACCTTCCAAGAAATGTAGACATGTCCACACAATAGCAAACAAATACCATAATGCTGCTAGAAATTTTTCTGGTTTTGTTTTTTTCTGGGGAATTTGGGTTCAGTTGGGGATTAATGGAGAATGGATTGAATTGGCCAAAACATATGCTGGGTTTTCCCTATTTTTGTAGTACAATTATTTTAAAAAAAAATTCTCCAGTTCTTGTTAATATCTATGTGCTTGAATTGATGCAGTCTAGAGGTATGGTACTTCATGGCTTTGATTCTCTTCGCTGGATATCTGAAGAACCCACAAGTTGCTGTGGATAGCCTGTCGATATGGTAAGTCTAAAGCTGATACACAAGGTTCACCATTTCCATTTTGACAATTAAAGTTCAGTTCTGATATCTTTTATCTCCAATGTTGCAGTATGAACATTTTGGGTTGGGCAGTGATGCTGGCTATTGGATTCAATGCAGCCATAAGGTTTGAAACAGAACAAGAAACCCAAATTTATAGCCTTCTGTTCAGTTTCCAAATTTTCAACTAATGGTGATGACTGACTGACTATGCAGTGTGAGGGTTTCCAATGAATTGGGAGCAGGGCATCCAAGAACAGCTAAGTTTGCAGTAGTAGTGGTGGTTATTACTTCATTCATTATGGGCCTTATCCTCTCAGTCATCCTACTCATCACCAGAAACGAATTCCCAATTGCATTTTCAAGTAGCACTGATGTCAGGAAGCTTGTAACTGAGCTTACCCCATGGCTTGCAACTTCCATTGTCATCAACAATGTCCAACCTGTTCTCTCTGGTAAATTCCCTTCATCTATTTCTGTCTCTTCAAGGCTTTCAAGGAAAAGAATAGATGATCATGTCTTTGTTGGTGTGTTGAGTGTGTTTTATTTGTGTCTTCTTCGTGGTTGTGCATCCTTCCTTAACAGTCATGAAATGATTTTGTGTTTGCTATATTTTCAGGGGTGGCCATTGGAGCAGGGTGGCAAGCTGTTGTTGCTTATGTAAACATTGCTTGCTATTACATATTTGGGATCCCATTAGGGCTCTTATTGGGCTATAAGTTCGACTTTGGTGTCACGGTAACCTTCTTTCCTAAAGCACATCTCAACTTTAAATGAAGATTTACAGAAATTCTGAAATTTGCCATGAAATCTTTTTATGCTTCAGGGTATTTGGTGTGGAATGCTCTGTGGTACAGTTCTGCAGACATGCGTGCTCTTCTGGTTGATTTACAGAACCAACTGGAATAAAGAGGTAAGAAAAGTTCAATTTTTACAGGGATTAGAAACCCAGAATTGGGAATGGACTAATTGGATTTCAATTCTTTAATCAATGATAGTGCCCTTCTCTGTTCTGAGATAGAATCATCAAAATGGATCTTGATCTTCTTTTCCTTTTCTTGTTTTGCAATAGGCATCAATTGCTGAGGATAGGATACGACTGTGGGGAGGACAGATTGATCAGAAATCCAATGACATAGAGAAGTAAAGCCAAAATGCCACACCATACTCCATTTGGATCACAAATAAAGGAACAATGGGCGCATGGAGCTTCTCTTCCAAGTTGATTGATGGTTTCTGGTTCTTTTGTAAACAAGGAAGAGGTTCTTAATGTCAATGCTACAGGTGGGTCTCTTCTCAAACTCATGGAGAAAGAAACACAGTTCATGTGTTAATTTTTTTTATGGTAGACCCAGAGCACAAGCGAGGTGTTCAATGTACAAGTTCAACTTGAATGTTCCTTCTCAGATTAATTAATCAAATCGTTTCAGTTCTCTCTATTGAGGAGCAGTGAGGTTATAATCCTAGTTACTTCAGTTGTGAATGATCTAATCCTAACTTTTATGATCACCTATTGATTTTTGAGCTCCAATGTTGGATGGTTTTCCCAAAAGCTGCAACTATTTCTTGATGCAGAGAGATAAGGGGGTTGGATAAGACAACAAATTAAATTTGACTTTTAGTTATTTCTGTCCATTAATACACTTAGAACAAAGATTTCTAGATGTTATCACCATAGGATAATGAGCAAAAATTTAATACTATTGAATTTAGAAAAAACAAAACTATTAACATTATTTATATAAAAATTATTTGATAATAATATGTCACGTTTATCATTCCATCTTGTAGATACTTGTTTCGAACCACAAAAAAATTATTAATAAAAATATTTGATAAATAAATTCATACAAATTTTTTCTATTCATTAATTGAGGACATGAAGAACAAATTTTAGTGACAAAAATGTAGAGGTTAATGAAAAAGACCTTGCCAAAAACAAATTAGAAATCTCAATATTTTTCAACGGTAGAAAATATATTAATAGATCAAATTGAAAAAGAAAATTATAAGTGAAACTTTCCTCTTATTATTATATGTTATTTGTCCTAAAACAATTGTATTTTATTGAAGGATTACCCATGCAAATTTCGTTCCAAAGTTCTAACTTAGGAAGTTATGAGTTCTTAATCGATTACGTCTCAAAAGTGAAGTCAAACATTGATGTAATTTCTTATTTTTAAGAAATGTCTATTCAATAGAAATATTATTTTAGGCATTGATAATTCCCTAAATGTTTATTCATTCATAAATACCATAAACAGTTTAGTTGTTTTTGAAAACAGGAACATTATTTAAACATTTTTATAGAACTTGTTTTTTGAAGTAAAAACATTATTAGCAGGTTCTAGTAGAGTTCTTATCAAGGTGCGACATTTTGGAAAATTTTGCCGGTTCGCACCCTGGCAAAACTAGGCAAATCGGCAAAATTTGTCGATTTTTTGCAGACTTTTCAAGTGAATTTTCGTCAATTTTGGGCTCCTCTTGGGTAACTGGGTTGAGGAAGTACTCAGATTACCCTTACAGTTTTGTTATAATTGGAATCAGCTCTGTGATAACCCACAACCGCCGTCGGAGAGATAGAAGGAGGAGGAGGAAACATTTCCGCCGCCGTCGGAGAGATAGAAGGAGGAGGAGGAAATGTTTTCCACCACTATCGGAGAGATAGAAGAAGACGATTAGACAACAATGGATTCGGTGATTCCAGTGAAGAAATCGGCCACAGATCTCAAATTCCGTGAGGATAAGGTGGACTTTAGCCTATATTCCCGGCGTGACGTTTGAAGAAATCATATTTCAGTTCAAAAAATGTTGCCCTTTGCCGATCCGGCCGAAATTTAGCTAATTTTGGCAAAAAATTTTTCTATGGTTCTTATGTTTAGAATGTTAAATTCCATGAATACCCCTCTAAATCTTTCGCTTAAACCTAGTATGCACCCCATTTTTCATTCGAGAAACAAATGTTGAAAACATACGCAAAAATAAATACTTAGTTGCATCAAAATTGTTTCTTGAGCAATAAATTTCCGTAAGTTTCAATTTTTATTTAAAAAATCACTTGAAGTGAAACAGTTTTACAAACCGTTGTCAACCGATTTTTTTTATTTCTTGTTGTAAAAAAACACTATAAACTATTTTTAAATAGAGTCCAGAACGCATTGTTCTCCAACGACGTGGAGGTAATTTTAAATGGGCCTTGAGTCATCGTATGATGATGGGCTTCTCAATCGATCTCGACATGTTCCCTGAATGCCAGACTTGCCAATGCCACCTTGACGTTACAAGATTTTTTGTTTTTTACAATCTTTTCGAAATCTTACATGAACTGGATGAATTCAATTCCCAGCATTTATACCATTGGTACCTTCCATGATTGCCTCGAAATTCTCGGCCACAAATTCTTCGGCGACTGGACTTTGGGTTTGCATCTGGATTTGGATCCTCTCTGATCAGAACAAAGAAGAAACTCGATCTCCCACAGTTTCCAAGAAATTAAATGATGGATAACGCAAACCTGCAACCACTTCTCTCCAACCTCCACAGAGTAAGGAGCACCTCCTGCGACGTCAAAGAAGGAGACATCACACCCATAAAAGGACTAAGTGAGTTCTCCACCCAGTTCAGAGCTGAATCCAAAAAACTCTGGTACCTTGCCGGACCGGCAATCTTCACTTCCTTATGCCAATACTCTCTAGGCGCCATTACACAGGTTTTAGCCGGTCAATTGCCCGGCACTCTCGACCTCGCCGCCGTCTCCGTCGAGAACTCTGTCATCGCTGGTTTCTCCTTCGGTGTCATGGTAAGGGACTAATCTACCCGAATCATGTAAAAATCTTGCTTGTCCTTGTTCTTGTTCTTGTTCTTTTAGTTCTTCATTAATGGGGAAGAGGATGAGTTTTAACATTTCGTTACTATTGTTGATGATGAAAAATAGTTAGGGATGGGGAGTGCATTGGAGACGCTATGTGGGCAAGCATTTGGAGCTGGGCAGCTGGACATGTTGGGGATCTACATGCAGAGATCATGGGTGATTTTGATTTCCACGGCCATCGTTCTGAGTTTTATGTACATATTTGCAGAGCCATGCATGAAACTCATGGGACAAACAGATGAGATCTCTGAGGCAACTGGGATTTTTGCGATATGGATGATTCCGCAGTTGTTCGCCTATGCCATGAACTTCCCCATCGCCAAGTTCTTGCAGGCTCAGAGCAAGATGATGGCTATGGCTTTGATATCAGCGGTTGCACTGGTTCTCCATGCATTCTTTAGTTGGTTCCTGATGCTGAGGCTTGGCTGGGGATTGAGCGGCGCAGCCATCGTTCTCAACGCTTCTTGGTGGTTCATAGTGGTGGCTCAGCTGGTTTACATCTTCAGTGGGACATGCGGTCGAGCTTGGTCTGGCTTCTCATGGAAGGCCTTCCAGAACCTCTGGGGTTTCGTCAGGCTATCTGTGGCATCTGCCGTCATGCTCTGGTGAGAATAAATCGAAGAAGAACTTAACTCTTACATGAACTTCTGTTAATTGCAGTGTTGAAGTAGCTAACTATTTTCTCATTATCATTTGAGTTATTCTTTATCTTTTTTATGCTTACTGATCATTTCTGCATTTTCTGCTTATAATGTTCTCTCTTATTATGGAATTGTTGCAGTCTTGAAGTGTGGTATTTCATGGCTTTGATCCTCTTTGCTGGATATCTCAAGAATCCAGAAGTTTCTGTGGATGCCCTCTCCATATGGTGATCTCCCAACTCGTTACTCTTTTCCTTTCAGCATGCTTCTGAACTCATTGGGATTGAAATTCCACCCACCGATACTAATGCTATATGAAAGTCAGACAACTTAATTCTAATAAGGTAATAAACTGAAAATAATAATAAAATTCCTCTGGTTCATAATTCTTTTATAAAATCATAGGAATTTGAAACTCCAACAACTTAAAATGATGTTTAATGAAAGTCAATGAACTTGATTCTAGAATGTAATAAAAAAAAACAGACTTCAAATGAGTCCAAACAGTATCCTGCTATTTGATTCTTTTATATATTCTTTATAACTTTTGGTCGAAATCTTATTATTATTATTTTTTTCATATATAGTTGTCTATGTCATATCATCAAAATGCATGAAAGACATTGTTAGAATGAACACCAATAAATTACAAATAGAATTATATACAAAGACAAAAAATTTAATGTGGTTTCCATACTTAACATGGTGTGCTATGTTCATAGATATAAAACTTTTATCATGTAAAAAGAAGACTATAATAGAGATCTGTGAACCAATCGCCAGAGTAATACTTCAAAAAATTCTCACTAAAATTTTAAGGCAAAAATCTCACATCTCACAATGACTTCATAAAAGAACATAGGGACTATTTATAGAATCTAATCAGGTAAATAGTCGACCCATTGGGTCAGATCATACCGTACAATCTCTTTGTTTCTATAACATATCTTATGAATTGGATTTTTCAAGTCGCTCACTAAAATATGTTGGTACCAACTTATGGGTACGTTTTCAAAGCTGGGTACCAGAATTTGGATCTCATAGATGACATACATAACGATGTGATCAAATCTATTTAGAAACGCCATGTCCAAATGAGATTATTTTTCTTTTTCTTTTTCTTTTTTTTTGGGTAAAACACAGTATATATAAAAGGTATCACAGCTTTGATTTCTTTCATTGTTTATCTTCAATTTTGCAGTATGAACATTTTGGGTTGGGCAGGGATGCTGGCTGTTGGATTCAATGCGGCCATAAGGTTTGCTCCAAAAGAAACCCAAAACCCAAATCACAGCTTTTTTTTTAACTTCAAACCAACGGTAATGACTTCATTTCATATGCAGTGTTAGGGTTTCCAATGAATTGGGTGCAGCACATCCAAGAACTGCCAAGTTTTCAGTTGCAGTTGTGGTTGCTACTTCATTCTTCCTGGGCGTTATCCTGTCACTCATTCTGGTCATCACCAGAAAGCAGTTCCCAATTGCATTTTCAAGCAATTCTGATGTGAGAGATCTTGTATCTCAGCTAACACCATTGCTTGCAGCATCTATTGTCATCAACAATGTCCAGCCTGTTCTCTCTGGTAATAAATAATTAATACCCATGATCACTTGTCAATTGTTTAGTTTATAAATTTACCTTTTGCCTTGTTTTGTGTTTAGGGGTGGCGATTGGAGCAGGGTGGCAAGCTGTTGTTGCTTATGTTAACATAGGGTGCTATTATATATTTGGGATTCCACTGGGTCTCTTACTGGGCTATAAGATGGACATGGGTGTCATAGTAACTCTCTCTCTCTCTCTCTCTCTCTCTCTCTGCAGATCCAAAACATGTACATTCAGTTTTGATGAAGATCTATGAAATTAATCTTTGCATTTCTGATAGGATTTGTATTTGTCAGGGAATCTGGGGCGCAATGATCGGTGGAACCATTCTACAGACATGCGTGCTCTTCTGGTTCATTTACAAAACCAACTGGGATAAAGAGGTAAGGAGGATTAAAACCAGAAGTGGGATACCTGTTTCAGCCAATTTCGATCTGAAACGATCTTATATGGTTCTGGTTCTTCCATCCATATTTGTTCTCTTTTTTATGTTCTGGTATGGATATAGACTAACATAAATTCCCCTTCTTTCTCATGCAAAAGGCATCAATTGCTGAAGATAGGATACGACAGTGGGGAGGACAAACCGGTGTAAAATCTACTGACGTAGAGAAACAAACTCAGATTGGATCATAAATAAATAATATAGTTATTTTTTTTTTTTTTTTTTTTTTATCATTTGTATTTCAAATTTATGTAATCGTAAATTTAAATTAAAGGGCTTATTGTTTCTTAATTTTTCACTTATGTGAAGTTAAAATAAAGGGTAATTTTCATCTGGACCCTGAGGTTTGGTCTATGTCATTTTTAGTCCAAAAAAATCGAAACTTTGCATCTGCCTCCCCTGTACTATAGAAAAAGTCAATTTAAGGATAAATTATTACTTTTATGGCTAATTTTCCCTTTCTATTTTTTATTAAGTAAAATTTTAGTCAGTTGGATGAAGAGATTCCTCCTTCACCCATCTTTTTCATTGATTAAATTGAGCAAAGGGGGAAATTTATGTTCTCAACAGTGCGCAAAGCCACATTTGGTTTCTTCTTCTATGGTGATTGCTAAACTCATTCTTGAAGAGAACAACCATGACAGCCAGAATTCCCGTTGCTACAGGCACTGAAATGCTCCTACTTGATAGAAATCAGTTCCTTTTTTCAAAACCTAACTCGGTTTCTTGTCTATCTCATCTCCATTCGTTCACCGTCCTCCCACTGTTTTCTAGGCGAAGAAGAAGATGAGCTTGATTATTTGCTCTATCATGAAGCAGAAGGAGTGGATAGGTAGTATTGAAGAGAACACCGATGAGTTTAATTTGATTTCATTGTGAATTGTTGAGAGATTATGCAGAATGAAATCGGAGCGGTTTACTTACCTAGTCGCGGCTGTCATGTCCAGTTTAGGAATCACATCCATGGCTATTGCCTTTGTTTATTATAGATTCTACTGGCAAATGGAGGTTATTTTTCTCTATGTCTCTCTATCTCTCCCCATCTTGATCCAAGTGTTGGAATTTCTGGTTTCATATCACTTGTCATTGGCAGGGAGAAGGGCTTCCTGTATCGAAGATGTTTGGTATATTATTAATAAAAATATTTGATAAATAAATTCATATAGATTTTCTCTATTCATTAATCGATGACATAAATGGAAGCCAACAAGATTTGAGTGACAAAAATGTAGAGGTTAATGAAAAAGACCTTGCCAAGAAAAATTAAAGATCTCAACATTTTTCAACGGTAGAAAATATATTAATAGGTCAAATTGAAAAAGAAAATTGTAAGTGAAACTTTCCTCTTATTATTATATGTTATTTGCCCTAAAACAATTGTATTTTATTGAAGGATTAACCATGCAAATTTCGTTCCAAACTTAAGTTATTAATTCTTAATCGATTTCGTGTCAAAAGAGAAGTCAACATAGATGTAATTTCTTATTTTTAAAGAATGTCTATTAAATAGAAATATTATTTTATTCATTGATAACTCACTAAATGCTTATTCTTTCATAAATACCAGAAACAGTTTACTTATTTTTGAAAGCAGAAAGATTATTTTAATTTTTAATAAAACTGTTTTTTGTAAGAAAAACATTATTCGCATGTTCTAGCAGAGTTCTTATCAAGGCGTGACATTTTGGTAAATTTTGCTGATTCGTCCCCTGGCGAAACCAAGCAAACTGTCGGAACTCGCCGACTTTTTAGATAATTTTTTGTCGATTTTGAGCTTCTCTTAGGTAACTAGGTTTTGCTAGAATTGGAGTCGGCTTTGTGATAACCCACAACCGCTGTTGGAGAGGTAGATGGAGGAGGAGAAGATGTTTCCACCGCTACTGAAGAGATAGTAGATAAAGATGGAGAAGAAGAAGATTAGGTAGCGGATTCGGTGATTCCAGCTAAAATATCGGCAATGGATCTTAGATTCCATGAGGCCATGGTGGATTTTAGCTTTTATTTCAGGCAACGTTTCGTATTTTGGTTCAAAAAAAGTTTTGCCCTCTGTTGAATGGACCGAAATTTAGTGAATTTTGGTGAAATATTTTTCTATGGTTCTTATGTTTAGAATGTTAAATTCCATGAATATCCCTCTAAATCTTTCGCTTAAACCTAGCATGCACTCCAATTTTTTGTTTGAGAAACAAATATTAAAAACAGACGCAAAAACAAATAGTTGTGGCATCAAAATTGTTTCTCATAGTATAAATTTCAATAAGTTGCAACTTTTACTTCAAAAATCATCCGAAGTGAAACAGTTTTCTTTTCCACCGATTTTTTTATTTCTCGAAGCAAAAAGTACTGTAAAGTATTTTTTTGATGAATTGATATCAAATGGGTCTCATTTGGCACATAACTAGGTGTGATTCTAGCCCGCCTCCCCCCAAGTTGCTAATGGAGTCCAAGCACCTCACAACGTGCTCCCCAAGAGAAGTATATTGTCTCGTTCTGCCACAAATTATCGGCGACACTCTTCCCTTCTGCAACTGGATTTGGATCCTCTCTGATCATAACAAAGAAGAAACTCTCCCACTGTTTCCAGGAAATTAAATGATGGATAACGCAAACCTGCAACCATTTCTCTTCAACACAAAAGAAGGAGACATCACCCCCATAAACGGACTAACTGATTTCTTCACCCAGTTCCGTTCTGAATCAAAAAAACTCTGGTACCTTGCCGGACCGGCAATCTTCACTTCCCTATGTCAATACTCTCTAGGCGCCATTACACAGGTTTTAGCAGGTCAATTGCCCGGTACTCTCGACCTCGCCGCCGTCTCCGTCGAGAACGCTGTCATCGCTGGTTTCTCCTTCGGTGTCATGGTAAGGGACTCATCTACCCGAATCATGTAAAACCCTTGTTTGTTCTTGTAGTTCTTCATTAATGGGGAAGAGGATGAGTTTTAACATTTTGTCGATGATGAAACATAGTTAGGGATGGGGAGTGCATTGGAGACGCTATGTGGGCAAGCATTTGGAGCTGGGCAGCTGGACATGTTGGGGATCTACATGCAGAGATCATGGGTGATTTTGATTTCCACGGCCATCGTTCTGAGTTTTATGTACATATTTGCAGAACCATGCATGAAACTGATGGGACAAACAGATGAGATCTCTGAGGCAACTGGGGTTTTTGCGATATGGATGATTCCGCAGTTGTTCGCCTATGCCATGAACTTTCCCCATCGCCAAGTTCTTGCAGGCTCAGAGTAAGATGATGGCTATGGCTTTGATATCAGCGGTTGCACTGGTTCTCCATGCATTCTTTAGTTGGTTATTGATGCTGAGGCTTGGCTGGGGATTGAGCGGCGCAGCCATCGTTCTCAACTCTTCTTGGTGGTTCATAGTGGTGGCTCAGCTGGTTTACATCTTCAGTGGGACATGTGGTCAAGCTTGGTCTGGCTTCTCATGGAAGGCCTTCCAGAACCTCTGGGGTTTCGTCAAGCTATCTGTGGCATCTGCCGTCATGCTCTGGTGAGAATAAATCGAAGAAGTTAACTCTTACATGAGCTTCTGTTGCAGTGGTGAAGTAGCTAGTTAGCTTTTCTCATTATCATTTGAGTTATTCTTTATCTTTTTTATGCTTACTGATCATTTCTGTATTTTCTGCTTATAATGTTCTCTCTTATGGAATTGTTGCAGTCTTGAAGTGTGGTATTTCATGGCTTTGATCCTCTTTGCTGGATATCTCAAGAATCCAGAAGTTTCTGTGGATGCCCTCTCCATATGGTGATCTCCCAACTCGTTACTCATTTTTCCTTTAATCTAATGTATCAATTTGCCTTATAAGCATGTTTCTGAACTCATTGGGATTGAAAGTCAGACAAATTAATTCTAAAAGTAACATAAACTGAAAACTAAAAATAAAAATCCTCCGGTTCATTCTTTCATAAAATCATAGGAATTGAAACTTCAACAACTTGATATTAAATGAAAGTCAATGAACTCGATTCCAACAAACTTCAATAAGTCCAAACAGTATCCTGCTATTTGATTCTCTTATATACTCTTTATAATTAACTTGATTTTTTTTTCCTGTATAGTTTGTCTACATCATATCATCAAAATGCATGGAAGACATTGTTAGAAGGAACACCAATAAATTACAAATAAAACTATATACAATTCAAAGGAAGACAAAATTTAAATGTGATTCTCATACTAACATGTGTACATGCTATGTTCATACGCATTAAACTTTTATTATGTAAAATGAAGATTATAATGAAAATCTATCAACCAATCTCGGGGTAGCGTTATAAAAAATTCTCACTAAAACTTTAAAACAAAAAATTCCATATCTCACAACGGCTCCATAAATGAACATAGGGGATATTTATAGAATCTAATTAGGTAAAATAATAGGTCAAGTCGTACCATACAAGCCATTAACTTCCATCACATATCTTATTAATCGAACTTTTTAGGTCATTCACTAAAATATACAGTTAACAAACCTATGGGTATGTCTTTAAAACTGGGTACCAGAATCTTTTATCTTTATTTGAAACCGAAGAGATTGAGTACCAGAATTTGGATCACAGATGACAAACTTAATGATGTGATCAAATCTATTTAGAAAGGCAATGTCCAAAAATGAGGCTATTTTTCTTTTTCTTTTTTTGGGTAAAACACAATATGTAAATAAGGTATTTTTTGGGGGGTATTTTTTGGGTAAATCTATTGAATCTTGAATTTATTACTGGAAGTCTGGAATGTCTCAACAAGTAATACTAAATTACACTAACACCGAAGACAACCCTGAAACGCATTTGATAGTAAACATCACACTAAATCCCATGCACACCAAGAACCCTAAATCAAGCAACTGGATTTGTAGTTTAAAATCTAGAAAAAACTATTTTCTGGAAATGGTTGGAAAAAACTGACAGCTTTGAATTCTTTCATTATTTGTCTTCAATGTTGCAGTATGAACATTGAGGGTTGGGCAGTGATGCTGGCTGTTGGATTCAATGCGGCCATAAGGTTTGCTCCAAAAGAAACCCAAAACCCAGTAGTCACAGCCGTTTTTTTTTCACTTCAAACCAACGGTAATGACTTCATTTCATATGCAGTGTTAGGGTTTCCAATGAATTGGGTGCAGCACATCCAAGAACTGCCAAGTTTTCAGTTGCAGTTGTGGTTGTTACTTCATTCTTCCTGGGCGTTATCCTGTCACTCATTCTGGTCATCACCAGAAAGCAGTTCCCAATTGCATTTTCAAGCAATTCTGATGTGAGAGATCTTGTATCTCAGCTAACACCATTGCTTGCAGCATCTATTGTCATCAACAATGTCCAGCCTGTTCTCTCTGGTAATAAATAACTAATACCCATGAATCACTTGTCAATTGTTTAGTATATAAATTTACCTTTTGCCTTGTTTTGTGTTTAGGGGTGGCGATTGGAGCAGGGTGGCAAGCTGTTGTTGCTTATGTTAACATAGGGTGCTATTATATATTTGGGATTCCACTGGGTCTCTTACTGGGCTATAAGATGGACATGGGTGTCATAGTAACTCTCTCTCTCTCTCTCTCTCTCTCTCTCTGCAGATCCAAAACATGTACATCCAGTTTTGATGAAGATCTATGAAATTAATCTTTGCATTTCTGATAGGATTTGTATTTCTCAGGGAATCTGGGGCGCAATGATCGGTGGAACCATTCTACAGACATGCGTGCTCTTCTGGTTCATTTACAAAACCAACTGGGATAAAGAGGTAAGGAGGATTAAAACCAGAACTGGGATACCTGTTTCAGCCAATTTCGATCTGAAACGATCTATATGGTTCTGGTTCTTCCATCCATATTTGTGCTCTTTTTTATGTTCTGGTATGGATATAGACTAATATAGATTCCCCCTCTTTCTCATGCAAAAGGCATCAATTGCTGAAGATAGGATACGACAGTGGGGAGGACAAACCGGTGTAAAATCTACTGACGTAGAGGAACAAACTCAGATTGGATCATAAATAAATAATATAGTTTTTTTTTTTTAATTTTTTAAATCATTTGTATTTCAAATTTATGTAATCGTAAATTTAAATTAAAGGGCTTATTGTTTCTTAATTTTTCACTTATGTGAAGTTAAAATAAATTACAGATATTCGTTTGGTAACATTTTTTTTATCGGGGATTAGTTATTGTATAATAGTGATTGGCAAGGAATTCACCATCAAAGATCTTGATTGCCAGATAAAATATTCTTAAGATCTTTTGTGAAGGACTAATATGCATGAAACAAAATCAGTAGTAAATCCGACCTCCATCACCAAAGCAAACTCTGAGAAACCTCCCCTCTATGATGATCCGTTCTGATATAGAAGTACAATGGGTGCTCTTTAGTATTTGACTCTTACACGCCCTGATATAGCATTTGTTGTCAATAGGGTTTGTCAATGTATGCATCGCCCTACAATTAATGATTGGGCTGTGATTAAACAAATTCTTCGTTATCTAAAAGAGACCCCATCCTATGGGATTCTATTTTAGCCCACAACTAATCTATCTCTCACTGCCTTTAGTAATGTGGACTAGGCTGGTTCAACTACCGATCTACAATTGACTATTGTGTCTACTTGGGCCCTAATTTGATCTCTTGGAGTTCCAAGAAACCAACCCACTAAGGCTCGCCCCTCTACAGAATCAGATCAGAAAGGGGTTTCTAATGCTACCACTGAGTTGATATGGTTACCTCAGCTACTATGTGAACTTGGGGTTGTCACTTTTGCATCAACTCTATATTACGATAATATTGGAGCTACTTATATTGCTGCTAATTCGGTTTTCCATGCACAAACCAAACATATCGAGATTGACTATCATTTTGTTCATAAACAAGTCGCCACAAAAAATCTTTCAATCCGATTAGTTCCCACAGGAGACCAAATCGCAAACATTCTCACCAAAGGCTTATCTACTCCGAGATTCAAAATTTTAAAATACAAGCTCACTATCTGTTCCCCAACCAATGACCTTCCGAGGGAGTGTAAAGAATAAGTCTCTAAATTCAAATTCAAATCCACTGTAACTAACTCTATCCTCCATTGATCTTATATCCAACTAATCAAGAAGAATTTGAGTTATGGTTAAAGTATCACCAAGTTATAGAGTTTGATTATAAACAAGTTGTAATTCAAATTCAAATAATATTAATATACATCTCCCACTCACGAATTAGAGTGTGGAAGAATTTTCTCTCAAACGAAATTATAACTTTGAAAAACCATTCTTTGTTTAGAAATAGATATTAGATAAATCCGATCTGAAAATATTCCCAATTAGATTTCGATACTCCCGATGGAACATGAATAAGATCTATACCACTTTTCAGTTGACTTATAGGGTTCTATGCGTATCTATTGTGTAGTCTAGAACAAACTGATGAGCTGTTGTACAAATGCATTGAAGGGATTTTAAAAGCCATGAATTCACATAAAATGTATTCAAAGAACCACAGTAGAGTATATTCCATACAAGTGCCCTGGGTTGTCTATGATGTCAAGAATATAATATAAGTTCCAAAAATTAAGCTGGGATAAGATTCTTTTCCATAATATAAGGTTGTTTTTAGGCAGCAACAAGCTTTTTAAACAATTAATCATGATATTTTTTTGCCAGAAGTCAAATGGCTCGCCTATTAAGACAGCAGGCAGGCTTGTAATACGTTGTGATTTACAGTGAATGGCTCTTCCATCTATTTAAACATTGTTTGGTTGCACTGATTTTCCTTTTTCCACGATTTGTTCTGATCTTCATGATCTGATGAATGTAAAATACTCCTGGGATTCTGGCACTGAGACTTCTTTTTTGCTGCACTGAGAGAGGAGGAATCCACCACACCACTGCATTCAATAGCAAAGATTCTTGGCTCCCACTGCAGATGATCTTGTATAAATGTCTAACTTAGCCACATGATATGTTGCAGTAGTTCTCTTGAGTCTTACCATGGACCATGGAAACCTGCAACCACTTCTCTGCAACAATGGAGATCAAGAAAATCATCATCATCAGCTCCCTGGAGGAAAAAGCATCTCCTTTACAGAAAAAGACATCGAACCCATAAATGGGCTACGAGATTTCTCCAAACAGTTCCGTGTTGAATCAAAAAAGCTCTGGTACCTTGCGGCACCAGCAATCTTCACATCCTTATGCCAATACTCTATGGGTGCCATTACACAGGTATTCGCTGGTCAATCTTCCGACACTCTCGACCTTGCCGCCGTCTCAGTCGAGAATTCCGTCATCAGTGGCTTCTCCTTCGGCATCATGGTATCTATGCTTCAAATATTTCTCTGTTTTCAGTCTTTTCATTATTTAGTAGAAACAGAGTTGAGTGAATTTGTTCTGTTCTTGTCGTTGATGGTGATGAACAGTTAGGGATGGGAAGTGCGTTGGAGACGTTATGTGGACAAGCATTCGGAGCAGGGCAATTGGACATGCTTGGGGTTTATATGCAGAGATCTTGGGTGATCCTGAATTCAACGGCAATCGTGCTCTGTTTTCTGTACATATTCGCAGACCAATTCTTGAAACTGATTGGGCAATCGCAAGAGATCTCGAAGGCGGCTGGTATGTTTGCCATTTGGATGATTCCACAGCTTTTCGCTTATGCGATGAACTTCCCAATCGCCAAGTTCTTGCAGGCTCAGAGCAAGATGATGGTGATGGCATTGATATCGGCGGTGGCTCTGATACTCCACACTTTATTCAGTTGGCTTCTGATGCTGAAGCTTGGTTGGGGACTAGTCGGCGCCGCCGTCGTGCTCAACTCATCATGGTGGTTCATAGTGTTGGCTCAGCTGATTTACATCTTCAGTGGTACTTGTGGTCGAGCTTGGAATGGCTTCTCATGGAAGGCCTTTCACCATCTCTGGGGATTTGTTAAGCTTTCGCTAGCATCTGCTGTCATGCTCTGGTAAGTGTAAGAATTATTAATTGATGGACTATGAACTCTGATTTGGTGAGCCATCGTGATTATGATTCTCTGATAAAATCGATGCAGTCTAGAGGTTTGGTACTTTACGGCTTTGATCCTCTTTGCCGGATATCTCAAGAAGCCAGAAATCTCTGTGGATGCTCTATCCATATGGTGAGTTCCTTATTACAGCATAGTTTCCCAATTTGATACGCTAACTGAAAGGATGTCTTAATTTCTCCTTTTTATTTTCTCTGCAATTTTTGCAGCATGAACATTTTGGGTTGGGCAGTGATGCTGGCTGTTGGATTCAATGCTGCCATAAGGTTTGCTCCAAAGGAAACCCAAACACAAATAACGGCTATTTGTTTCAGTTAGTCAACTGAAGATTATAACTTCATTGATTTCATATTGCAGTGTGAGAGTGTCCAATGAATTGGGAGCAGGGCATCCAAGAACTGCGAAATTTGCAGTTGCAGTTGTGGTTGTCACTTCATTTCTCCTGGGTGTTGCTCTCTCACTCATTCTGGTCATCAGCAGAGACCAGTTCCCAATTGTATTTTCTAGCAATTCAGATGTGAGAGAGCTTGTATCTGAGCTAACCCCGTGGCTCGCCACATCCATTGTCATCACAAATGTTCAACCTGTTCTCTCTGGTGATAGATAATTTTTGCACCCTTTTATTAATCTGTTAGGTTGGTACACTGGGTAAGAAATTGACTCTTTGTCTTGTTTTAATGTTCAGGGGTGGCGATTGGAGCAGGGTGGCAAGCTCTTGTTGCAAATGTGAACATTGGTTGCTATTATATATTTGGGATCCCATTGGGCCTCATATTGGGCTATAAGATAAACATGGGTGTCATAGTAAGCTTCTCTTATATTATTACAATCATCTCCAGAACCATGATAAGTATCTCTTAAGAAATTAGCTAACCAGTATATGGATTAGCAGATGAGGGAAATTTGAGTCTGGTCTATGACTATGAAAAAGAAATTCTCTTTTGACAAAATTTTGAATGTCTCAGGGGATTTGGTGTGGAATGCTTGGTGGAACCATCCTACAGACATTTGTGCTACTCTGGTTGATTTACAGAACCAATTGGAACAAAGAGGTAAGAAGAGTTTGGTAGCTCTAACTATAGCCCCATTTTATTCGGTTACAAGACACTGAAATGGATCTATTTTTGGTGATGAAAGGCATCAATTGCTGAAGATAGGATAAAAAGGTGGGGAGGAGACAACGATGAGAACACCAACGACATGGAGAAAATGCACCACACAACTCATCCCAACAACCATCACAAGTAAAGGATAACGCATTTAGCTTCTCTTCCAGGGTCCAAATATTGATGAGCCATAGAACCGCTGCATTATTTTGTATGGGCTATGAGCTCAGCTCTTATTTCACTAGATACAGCGGAATATCTGATTCTGAAAGGAAATAAATGAAAAACATTACCAATTTGCAGCATTCAAGGAGTAGACTTTGGGTTATCAAGGGCAATCATACAATTCCCTACGGTCCAGATAATGGGGATGAAATGAAAACCCTGCCATGCCCAAAGGGAAAAATTAAGTCCCCAAGATACGTTGCTATCCCTTTAGCCCCCACTAGCAGAGAAGCCACTCCCCTGGGTAAAACACTCGGTCTGCAATGTGTCAACCTGAGTTTCTCACTCTCTCGCACTCTAATGGAAATGACTCAACGGTTATTCGTTTGAACCTTACATCACTTGGCTATAGATATCACTACAGTAGGCGTGAGAACAAATGTCACACAACCCACTAACCTGAAAACCATGAAACTCGTCTGAAACTTCAAAAAATCATAGAGAAACATCAACATGAAAGTTTGGAAATTTAGTATATTAACGTTGGTAATATTACTCGACACGATCTAAGAATTGGGGCTTCATGGCTTCTCAAATATCAGGCCATGTAGATCTTCAAACAAATTTCACATATGATAATAAAAACGCCAACCTGCCAGTCAACCACCAAGGACGACTTATTAAATCGGCTGACAAAAGGATCTTGATTCAGTATTTCCCACTCCTGTACGAGTTGTTGGCTGTTCCTGTGTAAGCCATCTTATATGGGATGTTACTAGTAAGGTGGTGGTAATGAAGTTACCAAGACCCATACAAGAATTTATATACCATTCAATGAAGCCAGGACTCGGCTAAAGGTACATGATGCAGGTATATTATATCTACAAAAATATGTGGGAATCATGCTGACCTTCATTAGCCAAAAAAATGGACAAACATTCTAGAGAATGACGACCTTAATGTAACAGTTTGATCTTTTCTGAAGATTTCCATGATGAAACTACAGAACATAACATAGGATTAATTCTATCTTACATACAGTTGTTAGTTCTTCGGCTTCAGTCCTCTAGCAGCCATAAAATAGGAATTACCATGACGGCCTCTTTGACCCAAGAGGGATGGTATTGGAACCTGAAATTAAAGATCGGTTACCAAAACCACCTCCACCTCTTCCTCTGGAGCGGAAGTTCCCTGCTGAACCTGCCAAAACATTGAAATGTTGACACCAGATCAATGTTATGATAAAATACCAGTTAGCTATGAAACAATGCAACTCAACTGAAGCAAATACACACCTCCCCCGCCATATCCACCTGAACGGGCTAAAGCAGCCAAAGAGGGACTCACAATCTGACCAGATTCTTGTAGGATCTTAATTAGATCCTTTGCAAACTTTGCATTTGAATGTGTAAAAAAGGTAAATGCAGTTCCCTTAGCACCTGCACGGCCAGTTCGTCCAATCCTGTGAACATAATCTTCAAGGCTTGATGGGAAATCATAATTGATCACACATTTTATGTCTTTGACATCTGCAAACATTAGAAAGAAAATTAGTGCAGATGGATCAACATGTACTCGCAGTAGAAATCTTCCCAAATGAGGAGAAAAAAGCAACTGCCCCCTTATCCCTGCACCCCCTACTTTGGTTCAAACATAAGATACACATTCAACAAGTAAATGTGCCCACCTTGACCTTGCAGGGATAAGGACCAGCACCATCACCCAGTTCAACCCCTAGAAATGAATAAGCTTTCTTGAGTCGACTGGCTGCCACAACACCAGCTCCAAGACCGTGGATAGGCAGCAACAGCTTTCAACCATGTTACTTAGACACTTTTACGGTAGGAGCATGCCCTTGTCAGACACTTCTAGCGAATATGGATCAAACCCAGAATTCTACTCTTTTTATCTTTTCACTCTGTAGTTACCGTGTAAACAGAAATATAGGAAACTTCTACAAGACTGATGCTACAGACATTCCATTGGTCCTCCCACACTCTAGAAAATATTACATTGTGATAGCCATATTCGTGAACCTGTGCTCCCTGTGTCCATGTAACATGAGCTGCAATATCAAGGCACCAGAGGCATATGATACACTCTAGTGGCACGGAAGATATTGGTGATGCCTTGGTGAAGGGAAATGATTACTCTCACCATAGTTATAATCTCACGATGAGATGGCTTCCCCTCACCAGCCAGACCATGAAATTATCCTTAAGGAGCTGGACAGCAGCCTGCCGACAAGCCAATGTTCTGCATAACTACTAAAAGAAGACAAGTAAGATTCCCTAATACATAGTGATCCTACCAAGACCACGTGCAGCTACATCAGTGGCAGTCATAATAGGACTTCTGCCACTTTTGAACTCAGCCAGAACCCAATCCCTTTCAGACTGGTTTTTATCACCATGGATGGATAGAGCTGGCCATCCATCCATCCTCAGCTGCCGTGTGACCTGATCACATCCTTTTTTTGTCTCCAAGAATATAAGAATCCGGCTCCCATCCATCATTTCCGAAAGCAGTTTGATCAGCCTGGATATAAACATATGAATAATAAAGGTCAGTAAGAGATTATGTAGTATTAGCCATCACTGTTTTTGCCTTTATGGTTGCCATTTTCAGTGAAAACGCACCTATTGTACTTCTCCATATCCGTCATAACTTCAACTACCTGGTTAATAGATTGATTTGCCTTCAAATCCAGCGACCCAATAATCACCTGATGTCAATTGGTTTTACAAAGCACACAATAAGCTTTAACCATTCACTGTGGCAAATCACTAATGTAACAAACCCACAAGCAAAGAGGCACATGAGCAAGCATGCACGCGCAAAAACGTACCTTGTAAGGATTCCGTAAGAACTGCCTTGCAAGAGCTTCCACCTCTCTGGGCCAGGTGGCACTCCAATATAATGTCTGCCTATCTGGACGAATCTGTAAATAATACCAGCATGTGAATTTATTTCCTTATTATTTCACCCAAAAAAAAAAAAGATTGACAAGAAATGACATAACATGGTACATCTAAAGTGATAGAAACTTGATGAGAACCATAAATATAAGTATCATTGTATTCCACTGAGTCAAAAACACATAATTACTTGTTTCATCCATATTAAATTATTACCAGCAAAGTAGAAAGCTTTTCAGTGAAGGAACATATCAAAGCTCCACCACCACCCCTAAGAACACCTCAAGAAACAAGGCAATTGGTTGTAGGGAATACCTAAAGCTATCTCATATAAACAAGGAAATTGGTTGATGACACCCAGAATCCTGAATTCCCAGACCATGAAGTAAACCCTAATTAAGGACCACACAAAAGCAATGACCAATTAAGTCAAACGATCAATTGAGGTGAGTGCACTAATTTTGTCTTTTCTACCAGAGAAGATGGTTGTAATCTCGAATTGCAGTTTGCAGGCAGACCCGTCCAAACACCAAAAAGGTTGCATGGGTGAACAACCTAATGTTAATCTTTTCTTCATCGAGTTCTTTACAGAGGAAAAGCCACTTCAACAAAGGGAAGTATCTAAACTAGCACAATGGCTCATTCAGAAATAGATGGAGCATGCATATTTTTCCTAAATTTGTTGTGCAGCATGAAATTTTTATTGGACAAGAGTACTAAGTCCCTAGAACAGATGTGATGGGGTTTCTAGATCACCTAAGTGAAAAGGTCTAAAAAACTTCATATGAACCAGATTCACAAGGACAAGGAACTGATTATTCCATGATTTATACATTTGTTGGCCATTTATTCAATAGCATGACTTCTTTATTTTAGATACACATGGTTACATAATGTTAGTTTGCACACATGTAGGGTGCAAGTTTGACCCTGGTGGCCTAACCCACCTTGTCTTGCCCTGAGCTCAAAAGGGCCTTGACTCAAGATTCTGGCCTTAAGGGCAGGTCAGGGACAAAATGTTCTGGCCCCAAATCATTACTTGTTCTCCCGTGTGGCCCAGCCCAACCCATCCCTGATTCTGGCCCTAATCTTGTCCTTGATTCTGACCTTAATTTTGTCCCTGATCCTGACCCTAATTTTGGCCTTGATCCTGACCCTAACTTTAACCCTGTCTTTAACCATGGATTTCAACCTAATTTTGACCTTCATACCACCTTGATCCAAGCCTTTGATCCTAAGTCATTCTGATCCAATGAGTTCACTTAGTTTTATATTATTTTTATTTTCTTTTATTTTTGTCATTTAGTAAAAATAAATATATGTTAGCCAACAAAACAGACTTTGTTGTTTGTTACATCCTACATTCTTATCAAAGATATTTATACAAATAATTGTTTACTTACTTGGATTTTAATATGTTACCATAAAAACAGACTAAAGTTGTTTGTTACATCTTACAATTATTTACTTACTTAGAATCATAATTCTAACCCGATTTAATTAAGGTGTTCTAAAATAAAAAATAAAAAAAAGAAAAATATAATCAAAATTCTAAATTCTAATTAAAATGGGTACATTTTGAAAGCCATAAGTTTAAGGTCACAAATAGTTACTCTTAACCTAGGGCACCTTTTTGGGTAAAGAAAAAACGACACCTGAGCCATTCTACGATAAAAATTCTAATTAAACTATTCTAGGTGTTTTACAATGATTAAAGCACAAAACAAGCTTAAGAGTGTAAATACGTGTACTTGCCTCTACTATAAATAATAATGAAAACCAATTCAAGTCATTCTTGCACCTATACGTCATTTTTATAGATCGAAAAATCTTAATTTGGAACATCTAAGTAAATTTTCAAAATGATGGTTCTCAAGAGAAATTTGAATGATATGTTCTATAAATTAATATTTTATAAGATATAATATATTAAATTTTTATATAAGATGATGCCTCGACCTCCGATGATGCTTAGTATTTAATATCTATTGTATATTTGTTCTTATGAATGAATCAATCAAGCAAACATGAAATCAACTAGCAAAGAGATTGACAAATGAATCACTACTAGAATGCAAGTCATAATTTTTTTATAGGAATCTTATTTTTCAATTCGAAATTGGACAGAATTATTGGTATTATTTTAAAAAAAAATCGATTTGAAAGAATGAACCTATACTAACCTCTACTTTAAGGTAAATCTTATATATATTTCTAGTTTCTTCTAGGTAAAAACAATTGGGTTTTAATTTACCGGGTATAATAGATACTTTATGTCATTGGATAGGTTTTTGTCTTTTAATGCATTCTCTTGGTAGGGACTACTAGGGGTGCGACTAATATTTTGTTTTGTTTTGTGGTAACATTAATATTAAAAGACAAATCAAGAAGTGCTATTGATAATTTGTCCATATCATAATTAAAACTTCCTTTTGCACTCATTTTAGAAAAGTTTTTTTAATCTCTTATACATCGATGCATATATTAGAATTAGAATAATATAGAGTATAAATTTCTAAACACTAACATCAAATTGTATTTGTTAGTCACTTAATTATATAATACATTTATAATAAACCAATACTTTTATATATTAGATGATTCAAATTGAATAACAGGTTATATCCAAAAGGAACAATAGGTTAGGTCAAATTTTGAATTTTACCAATTATATATGATTACATATAATTTAAATTTGATCAGGGACAGGGCCAAGGCCAATTAGGGACAGGGTCAAGGCCAAGGCCAAGGCCAATTAGGGACAGGGTCAAGGCCAAGGCCAATTAGGGACAGGGTCAAGGCCAGGGACAAACAAATGGCCAAGGTCAAGACAAATCAAGGACAAGGGTAGGTTAGGGCTAATCAGGAACAAGGACAGGGTTAGGGCCAATCAGGGATAGGATCAGGGTAGGGACAAGGACAAGACCAATCCTATCAAGGCCAATTATGAACAGGGATGGGGACAAGGCTAGGGCCAACATGTCCCGGCCCGGCCCAATCAGGGACAATTAGGGTGACAATGGGCTTGGTTTGGCCTTGTAGGGCTTAGAGTCAAGGTCAAGAATTCTAAGCCCTGAATTAGGGTCAGGGTGGGAATGGGCTTAGCTAAAAACATAAAGGGTTGGGATTGAGATTGAAAAACCCTAGCCCAATCGGCCCTGTTGCAGCCCTACATATGTGGGTTACAAGCAATATGTGGAAATAATGCTAAAGGGACAAAGATAACAATATTTGGAGATCCAACCACCTGCAAATCATTTGAACCAATAAACTAATGATTAAGGGAAAGAACGAAAGAAGTTTCACTAAAGCATCAAGAGACAAAGTAAAAGTTTGGTCCAAGTAGTCCCATCTTCTTCTTTTTTTCTTTTCTTTTTTTTTAGGGGGGAGGACAGGTGAGGTAACCAGGGTTGGGACCCCCAAAATTAGGCCAAAAATCAGGCCTAAAAGGTGCACCTAAAGCTGGCCGAATACCCTACGGGTATTTTGGTCATTTTGCAAGCACCCCGGAGCCCAATATGGGTCTTATTTTACTCCCCACAATCCCAGGGTCAAGGATCTATATTCATTTTTCTCTTAGAATAGGATTCCTTAATTTTAGGAAACCTTATCTTAAAGTAGTTCTATTTTAGTTAAGTCCTAGTTTGGTTTACAAAAAAATGTTTGTAAGAGATTCCAATCTAAAGGCTGGAATGTCGTAGCAATTTGATTCCTTTTTAAGTGTTATTATAGTCCTAGGGTTGTTCTCAAAAATAGAAAGAGTTATTTCCTTTTTGGAGTATGAGTTGTTTTAGTTGTGTCCTAACTTGGCAAGTACTGACTACTTACGGGCCAAGTTACCAATTTGAATTTAGTAGGGTTTGCAAGGCTATACATAGCCTACGTCTTATGTAATTGTCAGCCTCGATTATGGAATGAAAGAGCGGAATCCCATACCGAAGAACCACACTCGCAATTCCCATGTCTAGCATCAACCGACCGACGAAGGCTAGGCTAGGTTTAGGAGTGCACTGCCTACCTCACCTCCCCCCTTGGACTAGACTAAATCGGCCATGCATAATTTGAATTTTGAGAATTTGGCTTTGGTACAAGTCGTGGTATCCTTCTTGGACATCCTGCGGTTGGGATTTGTGATTTGCTTCTTCAATTCAAGGTTGCCATCAACCACTCCACACATTCAACTACAGATCACAGCAAGTTTCTCCAAGCAAGAAACCTTCCCACCCCACCCTTGCATCTCCAGCCAAACACCCAACCACCGTAGCTCACCCTGCCCTCTTCCCCTTTCGCAACGTCACCCTGTCCTACCCCCTTTAGGAAAGTGGTACAAGTCATGGGATCCTTCTTGGACACCCCGCGGCTGGGATTTGTGATTTGCTTCTTCAATTCAAGGCTGCCATCAACCACTACACACATTCAACTACAGATCACAGCAAGTTTCTCCAAGCAAGAAACCTTCCCAACCCTCCCCTGCATCTACAGCCAAACACCCAACCACCGTAGCTCACCCTGCTCTCTTCCCCTTTCGCAACGTCACCCTGTCCTACCCCCTTTAGGAATCCATTCATCCTAGCCCTTTTCAGCGCCTTTAGGATCGCATGAGTCTGGGAAACCCATCCCTACCCTAAGTTCTAAAATCCCTGCACTTCATCTTCTTCCTTGAAGTTGTAGAAAAATCCAGAATTGCAGAAACTGAACTTTATTGAGTCCTCACAGCTAGATTCTAGTTGAAGGAATAGGATCGGAAACAGTTCTTATTTATAAAACCAGCAACCCTAAAACCTTTCTCCAACCCAACTGCACCCTAAATTGGCCCTTAAACCCCTAATTCAAGCATCCAGAAACCCAAGTTGAGTGCTGGTTCCATTCTAGACGATCCTGAATATCTAACCCAAAAGCCGGGGTTACATCATGGGAGGCACCTTAGTGTGGGCTGAAGCACAGAAATGAACAACACTATAGCACAATCACAATTTCAATAACTTAGGAGTCTGACAAAAGAATTATAAATAAGAGCTGAGCATGCTTTTGGCTACCTGCTCCATTACTTAAATATATATGAACACAATAGATAACATAAAAGCTCCAGCTTGCAGCGTTGGATTAGCAAGCAAAACAATATGACACTAAAAACACTAAAAGACCAAGCGAACTTTGAAGAAATTAATCCAACATTGTAAATTTCATATCTGCAGTTAAAGCAAATAATACAGACGAGGAAATAAGGAGATAAGCAAATCAGAAACATTTGTCACATACTCACCAAGACACCACCCCACTAAAAAATTTTAAAAGGCCAGAAACAGAACCATGTTTTAGACCATATAAGTATTAGTAAACTATAAATGCAAACATTAGTCAGAAGGATGAAAACAACCTGGGATATAATTTTCCTGATCTGTGGCTCAAAACCCATATCCAACATACGATCAGCTTCATCCAAAACTAGGTATGTTACTCTCCGCAAATTTGTATGCTGAGCTTCCAACATATCAATTAGTCGACCAGGAGTGGCGATGACAATCTCAACCCCTACCAAAAGCACGTCAATCAGCTACAGCATTGATCAGGAAGACACAAGGGAAAATCTATGAACAAACAGAACAGAAAATCAAATCTTAACCTGATTGGAGATCACGAATCTGTGGTCCTTTGGGGGCGCCACCGTATATGCAAGTACTTCTGACAGTGGCCCTTTGCCCAAATTTGGCAACTTCTTCTTGTATCTGAACAGCCAATTCTCGTGTAGGCGCTAAGACCAGTACGATGGGTCCTTCACCACGTACTGAAACAGAGCAATTAAAATAAACGAGAAGTTAAAATTAATCTAATAAGCGTATAGCAATTAAAATAAATGAGAAATGAAAATTAATCTAATAAATGTAACAAGAGAAGAAGAGACTAACCCAGTCGAGGCTGCGCACTGACATGCACTATTGCAGGCAACAGATATGCCAATGTTTTCCCTGATCCCGTCTCTGCAATACCTATCAAATCTCTACCTTTTAAAGCCATCGGCCATCCTTGCGATTGAATGGGCGTGGGTTCAACAAACCCAAGTTTAGCCATAACATCGAGACAGAACACTGTTCAGTCAAATAACAATAATCAACCAATCTAGTGATAATAAGAGTGGAAAACAGAAAGAAGAGGGTGACAAGGTGACAGGATGGACATGAACTAAGTATCAGAGAAGTTTGAAGAATACCCGGAAAGTTTGCCTCTTGAAATAGTCTAATCGGCTTCGGGACATCATAACCTTCAACTGTAATCTCACGTCTTGCTCGGTAAAGCGCAACCTCTTGCACGGTCATTGCCTGAACCGAAGGGGTTTCCACATAAAAGTCCTTCTCAAAGGGTACCAAGTCTCCAAAATCCTGCTTCGGGAGAGCAATGCTGTTCAGCTCCCCTCTGGACTTTCCACCACCTCTACCGCCACCGCGGCCGGAGTCAAAACTTCTCCCACCACCACGGCCGCTGCTCACCCTACCTCCGCCACGACCGGAATCAAAACCTCTACCACCAAAGCTACCACCACCACGATAGCCACCTTCACGACCGCGTCCTACATCTCGGCCACCCCTGCCTCCTCTGACGCTACTGCCACCACGGTCGCCATCATAAAATCTACTTCCACCTCCGCCTCTTCCACCACCACCTCTACCCCCGCCGCCACCTCTTCCTGTACCGAAACCCCTTCCTCCACCACCCCGGCCAATGTCAAACCCTCTCCCGACGTCAGGTTGAAAAGGAGGATAACCGTTAAAGCTACCCGATCCGCCTCCACCTCCCCTGCCGCCAGCGACAGATGAAGGTGGTGGCCTTCCATAAGGCACCGGCCCACCGCCGCCGACATTGGGGCCATTGCCAGCACCTATTCCGCCCATCATGGAGAGGTCCTATTGGCTGCTGTGGCGCCATTAGGCCACTGCAACAAAACCAAATCGACCATAAAAAATTAAGCAACAAAATTTGATAGAGTAAAGAAAGCAGTGAATGAAAGTCTCCATGAATTAACGATTTCAGTGCTTACCTTCGTCTCTCCCTATATGAGTTGGGATCCGCGTATCGGGGATCATATGGGTTCGTCATCGCCGCCATTGAAGGTAATGGATGGAAAAGGATCCTGTTCTCCTTCGAAACAGGAAGAGTCTCGCTTTGAAAACACTTCCCCCTTGGTGGTGTTGCCGCTTTGTTTATACTTACAAACTGGATCCGACCACTCTCGTCGAGGGTTGGGGAAAAGGGTTTTGAATCATTGATTGATATTTCCCTTTTTTGGTAAAGAGTTCTAATGTTACACTATCTAGGGCATTTTTTTTTTTTCTTTTTTTTTTTTTTTTTTAGGGTTTAGGGCTTTATTTTTCGCATCTCTCCACTATACAATAAAGGTAAGGTGAGGCTCACCTATAATCTACTAAAGGGTCTTGCCTCTAATTGTTTTATCCCTCAAAAATAATGCCCTAATCCTTATGATATGCTCACAATATTTTGAAGGAACATTTTTCGTATGATTTTTTTTTTTTTTTTTTTTTTTTTTTCTTTTTTTTTTTTTTTCTTTTGTCAGGGCAGATACCTATTAAATTTTCAAATGCAGCCTCTTATCAGCCTTTGTGTTGGTGCAATTAGAGTTACATAGACTTTTTTATCATAATTTTTACTTCTATTGTTTTAATGAGTCTAATTCTATTGATTTGGTTCACACTGATAATATGTATGACAGAAACATCTCTTTTTTTTGTGATCGTTATGATAATATCCTGTAAAGATATGTAAATCCAAGTATTTTTCTTATCATGATAATTTCATTTCAGGATGGTTTTCAATCTTATTTGACATATTTTACTAAAATATATGGTCTTGATCTTTTGGGTAAAAAATTATATGGCCTTGATTATGTACTTTGTTTAGTGCAATTACTTATAATGTGATGTGTTATTTAAAAATTATATGGCCTTGATTATGTATATTTGATTATGTCACGCTAACTTACCAATACATCCGTCTAATATCAATTACCTATTCATTTAGGGTTTTTTCAGTTAAGATATTTACTTATTTTTGTGATTGTAGATTGATTTTCAGGTTACATTGATGACTTTGTGTATTGTATTTTAGCTGAACATATTTTTCTAACTAAACCATGAGATAAATTACTTGTCGAATACAACTCATGTATGCTAGCCTTCATTGTTTCTTGTATTATGTATATGTTAATATTGTGTTCATATTCCCTCATTGCTACACCATTTGGTTTTGAGGGCACAACCTAGGAAGGAATAACAGCTTCTTATGTCAAATGCTCAAATGGTTATCATTCTTCTAATTTTGGTTGATTTATTTAATGTTGTTGCTTATTTTGCAAGATTAAAAATACAAATTCATTATCTTCATGAACAAATTCAGCAACCTAATATGATTAATAACATTGGTAATTGCAAAAGTCTATCGAGCACTTATGCAAACATCAAATTGTGTGTGGATTGGTAGAGTGGTAGAGATCCATACTCCTCAGTGGAGAGGTCATGGGTTCATCAATCATTATAGACAACGTCTCTCCCCTAAGGATGTAATCAAAGTGCACGCAAGCTAGCCTGAATGAACCTCATTTAAAAAAAAAAAAAAAATGGGTTGGTTGAATGGTAAAGATCCATACTTCTCAATGGAGAGGCTGTGGATTTGACCATTGCCCGACAATATTTCATTTTCAGTATTAAAAAAGCACCAATACCAAAAAAGAAAAAAACAATTTTTATTGGGAAGGTTTTATTTTATTTTATTTTATTTTTTTTGGTATAACCTTTTTAATCACCGTGTAGAGCTATTTTTTGGTAAAAAGCTAATTTATTTGAATTTAAATCCCCTAGGATAAGTACAAGCAAGATTGTCATATAACATAGATCAACAAATACAAGGGGGTGGAACATTAGCTGAAAAAATAGAAGCTTGAGTTTTCGCTGCTTGACTCGCCAATTGATCTGCAACCGCATTACCCTCACGAAGAGTGTGATTGAATTTGATGTCAGCGAAGGAAGAGGCTAAATGTAGCACATCTTGTATTAAAGTTTTGACTCTCCATGCTGGGGAGGGATTCGCATAAGTGAGAAAATGTATAACAGAAGAGTTGTCCCCTTCCACTATAACTTTACAGAGAGTTAGCTGCTTGGCCCAAATTAAGGCTTGCTTGACAGCCAAAGCCTCAGCAAAAAGAGAACCAGCTGAACCACACCCTTGATAAAAGCAAAAAATCATCCTCCCTTGAAAATCACGAGCCACACCTCCCATTCCTGTGAGAACATAGTTGCTATTTTGAAAAGATGAGCCATCCACATTGATTTTAATCCAATCTCCCGTAGGTGCCTCCCACTTGATATGAACTAAATCTTTGGCTAAATGAGGAAATGATCTAGACAAGGAAGGGCTGTTGACAATCTGGTTTGGGGAATCTACATCAATGCTGTGAGCTTTGTTGTTGAAGTTATGCCAAATCAGTCTTTATGCATGGAATAGTAATCCACTGTAAGAGGGTGATGATGAAGGAGCTGTAGTCTGATTCAACATTGAGAGAGTCCTTTGATCCAAGAAGTCAATCAGCAATGCTATTTTGCTATATTGGAACATCAAAAAATATGATAAGAGAGTATAGTAGGAAATTTGAGTTTGTAAAGAAGTTTACTTTGTAACATTTATTTAGGATGGTTAGTATCACTCCCCAAAAGGGATGAAAACTTTCATACCATAGTCATAGGTTCTCTAAAAAGTCCGAAACAGATAATTTTGTTCTTTTTCTTTCTTCTTTCTTGTTATTCTCATTATGATTTACTTTGTTAGCATAATTTTGTAATTTTGCTGTGGTAGAAACTCAACGACAGAGCGATACTACAAGATCCCACTAAATAAACTCATGTATGTCCTGGTATGCTTGTAGCAAGGCCAAATGAATTGTCAAGGCCTTTATCGCTTGCATGTCATTGCAAAGCATAGAATGGAGGTAGGAGAGGTTGTTATTTCTTTTTACTTTTATTTTATTTTATTTTATTTATTTAGGCGGGGTGAGCGGAGGAGGGTAAGGGCAAAGAGAGGTTGTTTTGATGCTTCAACAATTACACGTATGCACATCTTAGTCCTCTCTTAGTTCTGCTACTAAAAATTAAGCAACAAAGGGAGTGACATTAATTTTAGAAGTAACTCAATGGTGCCGTTGGAAATTTTCCAAAAAGTGATGTATGAACCATAAGCTGATATTATTATTTTTTATGTTGTTTTATTATTTTACTTGATCATGGATCATGGTACAGGGCTATTCTAACTGCATGATCAGACGAGGTTTTTTTTTATTTTTTTGGTAAGAAAAAAACTTCATTCATACTACATATAAATTGCAAAGGATTACAAAAACACACTGAAGGGAAAAAAAAAAAAATAATAATAATAAAATAAAAATAAAACAAAAAGCAACAACAAATAAATAAAGTTGCATGCAAACATAAGGTTCGAACTGAATTCCTAAACCAATAAAAGGAATTGACCAAATTAGTATGCATGTAATAGATAGGGTCTTCCAAACTAAGGCATGCATGGGTCAAGCCCAATAAAACCTTAGAAAATAAGCTGTAAAAACAATAGTAAACAACAAATAAGCTCAAGAGATGCGAAAGACGCATCCACCATGACATGATCCAAGGGCGGAGAGACACATGTGAATGGAGCTTCCATCACTTGATGGTGTGGTGGCAGAGGAGCGCAACAACAAAACTTCCAGATCGGAGAGATGAGTCTTCCCAAAGATCGGAATAGCATAATTTGTGACTAGTACTGGATCTATGATACTTTTGTTCAAAAACATAAACAAATCGACGCACAAGTCCTTCATGGGGGGGGGAGGGGAACTAAAAACACAAAGCAAACTTGGTGTGAAGAGCAAACTAGGAAAATTATGGGAAAGCTTTATAGAATTATAGTTTAGGGAAAACAGAAACAGAAACGAAAATAAAAGAAAGAAATGCAGGCGAGCAACTTTGGGGTGAAGAACAAACCACCCAAAGAAACTTGTCGATGGAGGAAAAAAATAGAAAAATGAAGAAACGACAAAGAGGAGAAGAAGAAAAGGTAGAGAAACGACAGACGGAAGGAGTAAGAGGAAGAAGAATAAGGAAAAGAGGAACGAAATAAGGAGAGGCAAAGAGCCTTTGCCTCAAAACACAACGTCGTTTTTTTGTGGTGCTTAGAGTGGCTATGATCAAACAAGGTTGCATAATGAAAGAGATAGGAGGAGACCAGTGTCAACTAAGCATGGAACTTTGGAAAAAATTAATCTATTGTGCACATCTCTGCTGTGCACAACAATGCAATTTTTGTACCAAATGGTTGTCTGAGATTAAAAATTTAATTTTAAATTTAATAAATCTTCAATAGTTTTGTATTTACTTTGTTTTCTCAGCCAATCATTTGGTATATATGTGTATTGTTGTGCATAGCAGATAATGTTTTACCAACTTTTGTTAATGTGAGAATCTGACACATGTTAAAAAAATGAAATCAACGGTCAGATCTCTTTCATCGATTTTTAAATTATTAAAAAAAAAAAAACATATAGCCTCACTGTATTTGAAATCAATTAAATATACTATTAAAAAATAATAAATTCTAAATGCTTAAGCAGATCATTTATAGTGATATTTATAATTGATTTTCTACTCAAGAATATTAGATGTCATTTTTTGCAATTGCCAGAGACTATTTAATTTCCATTTTTTAAAATACACTGTAATTTACCTCTTAAGATTTTTATTTTAAAGATGTACAAATTTAGTCGAGATTTCGTTGATCGAACAAAAAACCCTAAACCTAGCTTTCCTCTTCGGTGACCAAATATCCGGTGATAAAAACTCTAATGAGCTCTATCATTTCTGCAACATTTATATCTTCCATTTCATCTTCAATGGATGTAGCTTTCTGATGTCGAAAAAACGACGTCTCTGGCCTTCGTTTTGCGCCCCTGAATCTTTTAAAAGTTTCTGGCAGGTCTCTCTGATGAAGGTTAAAATTCGATTTCCCAATATTCACTTGGTACCCAACCCGATTTTGGTTTTTATAATCAAAATAAAGCCTCAATACCTTAGCAGCAGCAACAACGAGCAAACCTTTTTTTTTGTATGAACGTTGGGTTTCTTGAGGTGCTTCTATTGGGTCACTGAAGGTTTAAATTCGAACAAATCCGATTTTCTGATCGAATCTTCGAGCCTGAATGATCTGGGCTTCAAATTGTGAATTTACATATCAGAAGGTTGAATTTTTGTAAATTTGAAAACCTTTAACCATTTAATTATCAATTTAACCCATTTATTTGAACCGTTGGATCAAATCACTACACGTGTCAGATTATCGCTAACGATTGCTCCATAAAATTTTTGTTTTGGGGGTAAATTGCACCATAAAACTCAGTTTCGGGAAAAGGAAAATTGCAACGGTGCCACGGTGACTGACAAATTAAGTTTTTAATTTCAGCTTTTAAGTTTTAACACAAAGGTGTCATGTGAAAAAAGCATACTTTCTAGTTCTGCGCTGCCTCGTGAAATGGCTCGGTGCCACGTCACAACAGATCCCAAATGCGATTTCCCGCTGATTCTGTAGCGGAGCAACACTACAACCGAAGCTCACTACCCTAAACCAAGAAGCAAGTGCCACTAGGGTTTTCTCTTCCCTAATCTCCATTGGTAAATGAGATCGATTCTCCCGTCTTTCTCCTGGCTGTTTCAGTTTTCTCGACATGCTTCACTTGGTGCAGTTGATCGTTCTGTTGCTGTTTTCAACGTTTCCGGCATTATTCTCAGTTCAGGGTCCTCATATAGCTGATGTCAACCTTCTTTTGCCTCCTCGTATGACTTTACCCGTTGAATATCGGCTTCAAGGAAGTGATGGTTGCTTTACTTGGTAAGTTCTGTTTGTTTTTGCTCTCGAAATTGAAGTTTACAGCACAACTATGACCTGCCAAGTCTTTACTATTTTTGGTTTTTTGAGACATTTACTCCTCCAACTCTTCTGAACTCAGAAGCATAGGGGGATTCAGATGCTGTCGTAGTCTCTTAATATTTAGTTCGTTTGCTTATCTGTTTGTTTATGGGATGCTTAAGTCTTCAATTGCTGCTCCGGTTAAACACAAATTTGCGTTTTGGGTAGCGTTGATGGCTGATGCCGCGCTTTGTTTTTCGTGTATCTTCAAGTTATGGCACTGAATGGTGAGCCACTTCGATATGCGCTGGTTGATACTAAGAGAAGAGCAATCTCCTTAATCAGTGTTATCATCGAGTATCTCTATACCCAGCTTCTAATAGCAAATTATAATTCCAAATATATATACATCTGGAGTTACGGATGGTCTACATTTATATATAGCAAGGCTGTGTGCCCTCTAGTATGATTGATAATGCACATCTATTTGAACTCACAATCACATTCACATCTGTTGAGACTGCACTGTCGCACGATTCCCACCGTCCTCAGCATTTACATTTCAACTGAACATGGGATTTTATTTGCTTGACAGGTCATGGGATCATCATGATATTCTTTCTGTTCAACCTGAATACAATACTAGTAATCGCTGCTCAACAAGTGCTCGTGTGAGATCTATTGCCCCTTATGGGGGTCGAAAGGAAACTGCTATTTATGCTGCTGACTCACGTAGTGGCATTGTAATCCGTTGCAAAGTCTTTATTGATCAAATCTCCAGAATCCAGATATTTCATAGCTCCGTTAAACTTGACTTAGATGGGCTTGCTACACTTCGGATTCGTGCATTTGACAGTGAAGGTATTCCTGAAGCCATTGGCCCTTGACTTCATTTTATTTCAATGTGGATCTATTATTCTATTTGCCCTTTTAGCGTGTTTCCCTTGCACCCTCTGACCTAAGTACCCCCCCCTCCCAACAAAAAAAAAAAAAGTGGAAAGAAGTTTATAGTCTTCAAGTTATATTTCACCCTGAATTGTTTTCAGTGACATTCCAAAATGGACTTGTTAATGAAACTAACCCCCTGAACCTAGAATGAGTCATGTGGGATCCTACAGTTACTGAACTCGTTTTGCCTCTGTATACTTTATTTGAAGCTACTGGTGCATAAGAGCAGGTCTAGGTTTACAGCTATCAGCAGAAAAAGGAATACACACTTCAATGTTTTTACAGATGGGGTGTTTGCTTTAACTAACCCTTTGAATGTGTTTGCTCATTGTTGTGTGAGAACCAGAGCGCGCCCCGCCGCGGGGGGCACGCCCCCGCCGAACGGGCACACGCGGGGGAGCGCGGAGAAAGCCAAGCCGGGGACGCGGCCAGGGACAGGGCCCGCCGGGCCCGGGGGGCCGACCCGGACGGGAGCGGCGGGGAACAAGGAAGCAGAGCCAACAAACAAGTAAAGAAGAAACAGAAACAAGGAGGGGACAAGAAGAAAAACGGCGGACAGGCCAAATAAACAGATAGGAGTTGGCAAAAACACCCAAGGTTTATGACCCAAGGCGAAACGGCAAAGACCGACGAAACGGGGTGTTCGACGCGCGCCGACTTGGCGCGCGCGCGGGTCCGACACGGCGACATGGCGACCTGATGATTACTATTGCACTGTTTACCACTTTCAACTTTAAGAATATGATTACATGAATGATAAAGTTAATGTTGTTTGCTGTGTACTGAGTTTTTCTTGTTCTTTCTTTAAGCATGCTGGGTCAGGTTGTAGTCGAGGTGTTTCTTTTTGTATTTTTACATTTTATTGACTTGTCAACTTCTGTTGCAGAAAATATTTTCTCATCATTGGTAGGATTGCAGTTTATGTGGCACCTCATGCCACAAACTGATGGAGACCAACATCATCTTGCTCATGTTCCTCTTAAGGATTCTCCTCTGAGTGATTATGGTGGTTTTTCTGGGGACCTACTTATTCAAATAAAACTGGAAGATAGTGTATGTTTCTGCCATGGCTTCAAATAGTCAGAGATTGCTTGTTTTGATTTGTGCCATCCTCTCCCCCCACCCCCCACCCCCACCTCCACCTGCTTTTTCTTTTTAATTTATTAATATATCGAAGTTATGTAGACTTTGAAAAATCCATTAGAAACTAGAACCAACAGGATTACAGAACAGGGGGAACAAGCATGAAAGTTGAGTGAAAATAGAGGTGCTGCATGTGGATTCCTGCTCCATCATCCCTTCTAATTTTCTGTCACTTTAATTCTGTACCATAGGTAAGTGGCTTCAGAGTCCATCAAAACCTATAAATAGAGTCTACTCTTCCACTAAGTACTCCACATTTTAGCCTTCACTTGAAATCCACCAAGCACTCCTGATTAAGAACTCACCCAAGCTTATATATTGAATTCACAACAATTTCAGAAATATGAAGTATTGAAATGCTAAAATTAATGGAGAGGCTTATAGCCAGCCTCCTGTACATGTATTGTATCTTTTGGTAGTCAGTAATAGGATACCTTAAGGACTCAATTACAGGTAACCTCTATCTGAGAATAAAATAAAAAGTAGCGAAAGATGAGTGCCTTAATTTAATACAAGGCTGAGTCTTAGAGGTAGGATAGATCAGGATAAAGAGAGAAGGGGGGAAATCTGAGCTGTGAGCGTGACATCTAGCCTATTCTAGCTAAAGATGAGATATAAACAATAATGTTAGAAAATAAACTTTAATGAACCAAAACGGTTCAATAACAAGAAGAATTGAGAAGAAGAAAAAAAAAAGAAGAGAAGAGAAGAAGAAAGGAGAAGAATTGATAGGAATCACATAAGCATGCGATTCTAGATTAGCACTCCTAGAATCACAGCCTCTTATTTATAGGTATCAATAGTCTAGATTACAACTTGAGAAGCAAGCCATCTTGCCATCTAAAAAAGGAAATAAAGAGTACAACTTGGATAGAATTTTCTAATAAAACTAACTCCTAAAATCTGTCCAAAATAAAAAGTACTGAAAAAGGAAAGTTCTGAAATTAGTAACTAATAGAAAATAGAAACTATGCTTTCTAGAAACTATCAAAACTTGTGTAAAAAGATTCCTACATTAGAAAGAGTAGAATATCTAAAAAGGAAACAAGGAATAATGGCATAACCCTCTTCACGTTACAGTTCACGTGAACAGTAACAGCTCAAACTTCAACAAATAAATAAAAAGTAAATTTTAAAGAAGCTACTAAGAATCTGATTTAATCAATTAATATATCCCATACTCCTGCCTGCTACCATGCTTTGCACCCATTAAAGCAGCCAATTACAGTGAAAACCTGCAGACCAAATTCCAACACATATTTAGCTCACCATGATTTATTTATTTAAAATGCCCACTGTTGTCTTTTATCTGTATGAAAAATACCTTATATTGGTCTGTTTGTTGTTGAAAATAGTGGCTGGTGGACTAATTTAATTTTCATACGACAATGCAGGGTGTTTATTCAGATTTATATGTTGTGAAAGGAACTGAAATCGGCCATGAGATTGTTTCAGCACATGTGCATGAGCCTTTATTTGAGCATATTGGAGATAAGATTGTTTTAACTGTTGCAGAAGCATTGTCACTTGATCCTCCCTCACCTGTTGTTGTCATCATTGGTGCTTCCATTGGCTATAGCCTTAAAGTTATTCGTCAGAATGTTCCTCAAGGTTTTCTAACATTATTCCTTGTATTATGGTACAACTAATTTCTCTCTATGTTTGTTTCAGTATCATGTCAAGTACACAAAACACATAACCTTAGAGCAGAACTAGCTACTGAGCTTCCTTTGCTTCTAAAATTATTATAAGATGTAGAATGTAGTATTATTATTTTGAATTTAGGTATTGATTATTAAGTTTGGGTATAGAACATGTATTTGAATGGAGTGTTGGATAATGAGGGATTGAAGAAGGTAGAGGGGAAAAATTGAGAAACCCAAGAAGAATCAGATTTGTAGGGAGCAGAGAAAGAACTCACAGAGAAAGGGGAGGAGTATAAGAGATATCATGTAAGAAGAAAATGGTGTAGGTGTTGCCGTGTTGGTGGAAGAAGAGAGTGCACACACACATTACCAATTCATTCTTTGCTAGTTTTCGTTCTAACTGCATGATTATATCGTATAAATAAAAGGAATCAAAGGACTCCTATTCTAACTATAATGCTGAAGTAGAACTTAGACTCCTAGACTTTACCATAACTCTTCCATGACTTGAACTAAAAAATAATAAAAAGCGCAAATTACACCAAATTACATCTCCCCCCAGACTCGTAAAGTATTACATTTACTTCCCCTAAAAAAAATAATTCAATTACAGATGTACCCTTGCTATCCAAGTTCTGGGGTAAGCGATGGTATCATGACTGATAAAGTATCTGGAAAACCCATTTTACCCTCCCTAGTAAGATAGTTTACATAATGCTCATTTTGCTCTCCTGTCTTCTTCGCAACAATTTTGGCCAAAAAAGGATTCAATCTCCAAGTTTTATGGCACAGTGGTGCGGTGGGCTAGTAGGAACTGCCTGCCACTGATGGGCTGGTGGTTGGATTTGTTGGGTTGATTCTGGTGTTCCTCTTGATAACCCCATTTCTCACCATTAAAGCCCCATATTAAACACCTAGAAACCACAGCTCTCTCCTTCAAAGTCCTCTGACCTCCAAATTAATGAAAGAATCCACCTCAAACTACCTAACAAAGCTATTTAATTCTCCGATTCCACTATCTTCCTCAAATGTCCACTTGGAGGAAGGGGAATAGACGGGTTGGGTATAGACAGGGTAGAAGGAGTTTTGAGTGATATGTCTTGATTACCACCGGTCATGGTGCTTCTAGAGCAAGGCTGGTAGGATTCTCCTCATTTTCTGACAAATCTTCTTCAGTGCCTCCCACAACTGTTACTGAAATTTGGCCTTGACAGCAGTGGTAGGTTCAAGCTTGGGGAGCCAACATCTGATTTGATAGGCTCTGATCGGTTCTCGTCTTATTTAGGCAAAAAATGGTCAATTTATTGAATCTATTCTCATCTTTTTTTTTTTTTTTGGATGAATAAATAATATATTAAAGACAAGGAAACAAGAATACAAAGTCTTTAAGAAGAGGACCGAAAGGAAGAACTGAAACCCCAGGAAACAACAATGAGTTTGTTCCTTGGGGTATCATCAATAGGGGGTGGGGAATGGCTAACAGTCTAGAAGAAACATCAAAATAGATGGCATTTCAAATCCTATCTATAAAGTATAGAGCGGGATTTGGAAGTCCATCTTCTAAGGTTGTGCTCTCACCAAGGTGGTTAGTCAATTTTCTATCCTCTCCATGTGAGTAATTAACTTGAGATGGTTTGAAGTATTAGCTGGATTGTATACAATTGTAGGGGTGGGTAACTTTCCAGAAGTTTTGTTTTGGGAGTATTTATTTAACTTAGGTTATTAGTATATGATGTTAGCAAGGGTAGTTAGGTCATTTCGACTAATAATAAAAGGGGCAAGTAAGGGTATTTTAGCCTTTTCAATTTAAAATTGTGTTATCTTTCAGGGTTTTTTTTATTGTTTTTTTTCAAGGGGTAATAGGTTTGATTGTGTGAGTTTTGCAAGTCTGGGGGGATTTGTGTAGTTTGCTCAGGTAAAGACATCATAAAATATACCAAACTCCTAATGGAACTAATTGCAAAATGCCAAAAA
This sequence comes from Hakea prostrata, assembly GCF_041222555.1. Lineage (NCBI taxonomy): Eukaryota > Viridiplantae > Streptophyta > Magnoliopsida > Proteales > Proteaceae > Hakea > Hakea prostrata. The sequence continues at coordinate 14,379,468 of NC_142607.1, forward strand.
TTGACCATAAAGTAAAATACCCAAGTGACCCAAAATTTAATTGGACCTGGCTTGTCTTAACTCTCAACCAAGATACCCAAGTGGGTTTTGGTTGGTCCAAAGCTTTGTTGCATCTAGGGAAGAAGGTTATTGTTTGGTTGTCGATAATGGGGCTTTTTTAACTTAATCAACATGGTGTTCATAGTAGTTTATGTATTACTTCATAGTAGTTTATGTATTACTTCATTTTAGATTAGAATTTGATTTCTTCCATGTCGAGATCTTAATTTGTATAGCCACTTCAAAAACTGCAGATATTTAACTGTTTTATTTGTTTCTCTTTTCAAGTAATTAAATACACAAATGAGTAATCTCCTTTTAGCATTGCACATTGAACAAGCATTTAGAATAGTATTGACTCATGGAAAACCATCATGCATTTGTAGGCTGCTTCTAGTTTGAATTGATTTGAAAGTTGACATAAAACTTGCTTCAACTCTTGGAAGGATGATGGGAATAGTCTCTTCAAGGAGTTTACTTCGTAGGAAATTTTCGATATTTCTAACGAAATATTTTAGGGTTCCTTCCAAACAATTTCGTTGGAAATGAGTTCTCATGTCATTTATGGGTTTGAGCTTATCCATGATAAAGTCGAATGCTTCTTTTCTAGTATCACTGTAAGGCAAAATATTTAAAATTCATTCTATTTGCAGTTCAATGATCATTGCATTGAAAATTTATCCTGTAAATAATTGTATTTTCAAGATTAAGTGCAGAGGGGAGAGTACCAGATTTCCTTATGTTTCCAGCGAAGTTGCTATTATACTAAGAAGTTTGGTGGTTGAACAGCCTTGAATTTTATTTCAGGTCTGAAATATGAGAGATTGAAGGTTACAGCCTTCATGGTAATCCAACTACTGAGGAAGTGAATCTGATTTAAGAGAAAGAAATCAGTAGAAACACCAACAGAAAGAGCAGGTCAATTATCAAATATGGGGATAGAAGAACTAGGATTAATAAACAGAACTGGGACAAGAAAAGAGAAGAAGGGAGTGAGATCCATAAGGGACCACGTAATATCTGAGGGGATTATGATGTAGCTGCAGGAAGAAAGGCAGATATTTCTAGCATTCTTTATCTGAACATTCAGTAGAGAATGGTGTATGCTAGCATTCTTCCTTTTTGCTGTTTTTGGGATGTCGTCTGCCTTGATTCCAAATCCTCGCTTTGCAAAAACGAGCTATCAATCATAATTTGATAGGGAAGTTAGTGGAGACTAGGCTGGTGTAATCTTATAAGATCCAAAACTGGTCCAAGATTAAAGGGTCCCAGCATCCAAAAGTGATCGGAGCTAAAATAAACTTCAGAATTGAATAAGGGATGCTGCATAGCAGCGCTATCTTCAAGACTTCAACTTTCAGATAAATGATAACTTAACTACTTCGAACTTTCTTGAGATCACATGTATAAAATGGAGGACATAAGATAAAAGAAGGATACAACGTTAAGAGTATAACCCCTAGCCTAGGCAAGTATTTCATTAACTATGCAACCTCTCACCAGCAGCAGAATCTTGCTGCATATCTGCTTCTCTCTGAAGATTGTGAATTCAGTTTTATTCAGACCCTGTTTTTAAATGCTTATAAGCAGTTCTTTTAATGGAGAGATTGGGATGGTTCTAAGTCTACATTGGAACTTCCTTTTACACTTAATGGCCTGTATGTTTCATTAGGACTGTTTTCAAGATATTATCATACCCTTAAATTTTCAAGGTCTTTCATGAGTCACAACTAACAGTAAATCTAACCTATTGACACCCCTAAAAATCATTTATATCCCCAAGACATCACAGTTTTGGAGGACTAGAGTCACTAGATGCATACAACCAACTAGTTGAATTCATATAGGCCACTTATTCTTCATGTATTGGGTATTGAAATAGGCTTTATGATAAGAGAAGAGTAATGTGAGAGAGAGAGAGAACAAAGAGGGTGGGCCTAGTTAGTGACATCTCTCTTGAACTGTATCGGTAGTCAGCCATGGCCAGTTCTTATTTATCCAAGAAAGCTGGCCTTTGGTCCTTTACACAATAATGGCTTCTGTTTAAAATCACCATTCCAACATTCCTTGCTTTTAAGCCTTTTTAGACACCCTCTGCTTTCTTATTATTTATATTTCTTCTCACAACCTTTAGTAGCTGTTGAGAGATGGATCCATATATTATCAAAAGTAGCCCATGAATGGTTATCTTGTGGACCATTTCCCTGTGGTGTTCTTTCCATTTGATCGGTGACTCCATCAACATTCGATATTGGAGATCCAGCCCAATCTGCATCTGACAACTTTCAATCCATCCATAGCAGTGATTAGAGTGAAGCAAACCACAAGGAAATGGTTCTTGGAATCCAGTGTATCGATTTTTGGTGGCTGTGGGCTTGCTTCAAACCAATATTATCAATGTTTTGGTCCTCTTGTAGCCTTGGTAAGTGATGCAACTTCACCCTATTTTTGTGTTTGTGAAAGCTGTTTGTTATATTGTCTTTCCTGTCAGTGTTGTTAGTTAATTTTTATCTGCTCCTCAAACATCTCTCTGGGACACTGTTACATGCATCTGACAACTCGGGAATGACTAGTTCTCAAGGTGGATGACCTCTGGGAAAGCCTTGACAGATTTTCTGAAATTGCAGCTCAGTTCTCAACTCCGTCCCATGCTTTTAGCTCCAAGTTCTAAAATCTTCATATCTGCTGCAGTTACATATTTGATTTGTGGATGGTTTGCAGGAATAACACACATAGGGAAGGCTGAACTGAAAGTGGAGGTGAAGAACAGTTCTGAGAGTGATTTTGGGGGTTCTTTTCACGGGCCTTTGGGTTATATAATATTTAAATTGAAACTCATAAATATGTATTACTATGGCAATTGGTACGGCAACTAGCATGACAGTGCGTTCAGAGACATGATGCTAGATAAAATACAGCACCTAATCATTCTTTTAAGAAAATTAATAAGTTAGATATGGCTTTTAATATGGTAACTTAACTCTGTATTTTATCGAATAGTAGAACCCTGCCAAAGGACCACAGTGTTATACATTGTCTCTCCAAAAAGAGTGTCTACTTCAGTACTTTGTCTTGTACCTCCCAGAGGATGGAGACCCTAAACTGGATTTTGGGTCCAAGTGTCTGGCCCCCCTCCCTTTTTCTGTATTTGGGAATTGCTATTTCAATCTAAAAGTTCAGTAGAATGCTTGTTGTAGGTCAGCTCAAAATTTATGTCAAACTAACATCTTCATGAATCAGGTTTCTAAATGCCGTCGGACCTTTTTGTGATATCTTAGTCCAACGTATTTACTTTCATAAAATGCTTTATATATCAGCCTTTTCCTGTTAGATTTTGAATTTTCACCAGTTCACTCGTTCATCTGTAGTTCTTTTTTTTTGGGTCTCATAGCCTTTCTCATTTGCTGTGCAGTGGTAACTTTGCCATCTCCTTATCATCAGTGGTCTATATTGAATTCGTCAGTGGCTCAAGTTGACAGTACAATGGGATTAGCTCAAGCGTTGGACATAGGATCTACAACCATCACTGTTGAAGATATCAGAGTTGCAGGCCATGTGCAAATCTCATCTCTCCACGTTGTCATACCAGATGCTTTGTATTTATATATGGTGCCTGTGTCTTTGTCTGGTGATCCTGTGGACGGAATGGAAGCCATTCCATCTGCAATGCTGTGGTATGCAGTTGTAGGCCAACAGTATGTCGTACACATGAAGGTTTTCTCTCATGGACCAGTTGCACAAGAAATACACCTAACTGAGGTATAAAGCTCATCATCTTTAAATATTCTTTTTGGGTTCTACTCAGTTATAACCTAGACATCAATGTAGGCATTAAAGTCATCCATAGCAGCAGGGTCGGGTCTCCCCCTTATTTGGCATAATTGTCGTTATTGTTCGGTCATAATTGCCTCCAAGCTAGATTGCTTCCTAGCGAATCCATTTTGGCTCTCCTCCTTCCCATATTCCTACGCTTCTTTCTCTAACCCCAATCTCTCTGATCACTCCCCTTGCTTCGTCCAGCTTTCGCCCCCATCTCCTTTGGGCCTAAACCGTTCAAATTCTTTGATATTTGGACACTCAATCTCTCCTCCAAAATGACTCTTCCAACCCCACCCATGCTGAGAATGAGAAATCCCTCTCTGCTAAGCTTTCTTCCCTCCTCTCATCTGAGGAAAGTTCCTTCGTCAGAAAGCCCGAATCAAATGGCTTGAGCTCGAAGATTCCAATTCTGCCTACTTCCATTGATCTCTCACATCCCCTCCCTCATCACTAACAATGGTTCTTGCATTTCCGATCCCGTTAGCATCAAGGCCGAAATTGTCTCATTCTTTTCCAATCTTCTCTCTCCCCCCTCTCTTCCGACCCACACCCCTTTTCCTCCCAACCTTATTAACAAAGTCATTGGTCCTTCCCTTGCCTCCTCTCTCTGTGCTATCCCCTCCACGGAAGAAATCTTGCTAGCCATCTGCTCACACAAATCCAAAAAGGCCCCGGGCCTCGATGGCTTCAGTATGGGCTTCTTCCTCGCCTCTTGGGATTTCATTGAGGGCGATCTTGTTCATGCCATCAGCAACTTCTTATTTATTCCCTCTCAGCTCTCCTCGATTAATCAAACCTTCCTCTCGTTTCATCCCCAAAAAGCAAGGAGCCTCCTCCCTCTCTGATTTTCACCCCATTTTCCTCTGTAACCTCATCCACAAATTCATCTATAAAGTCCTAGCGAATAGGCTCAAAAAGATTCTCCCTTCCTATGTTAGTCCAAATCAATCAACCTCATCTTGGGCTGTAGCATTGTGGATAACAACATTTTCCTTTGTGCGGAGATTGTCCGTGGCTTCGATAGATTCGCCCACTCCCCGGTTGCACTCCTTAAGGTTGATTTCCATATGGCCTTTGATTCCATTCGCTGGACTTCATTAGCGATGTCCTCTCTACCATGGGCTTCCCTCCCCCTTCCATCCACTGGATCGAAACCTGTATCTCCACTCCTAGATTCTTAGTCATCGCCAATGGATCCCCGGCTGGATTCTTCCCTTCCCTAGGTTGGCATCCGCCAGGGTTGTCCCCTCTCGTCCTTCCTCTTCTCTCTTGCCTTGGAAGTCCTCTCCCGAATCCTTCAATCCAAAATTGATCAGCTCCTCATTTCCCCCATTCCTAAGTGCAAATCCCTTAACCTCACCCATCTTGCTTTTGATGATGATCTCATGATCTTCTCCAAACCCGATCACCTTTCCATTTCCTCCATTATCTGAGCACTCTCTCAGTTCGAATCTCTCTCTGGCCTTCGGGTCAATCTCGACAAATCCACCATCTTCCTATCTGGCATCCCTGAGTAGCTTAGAGCCTCTCTTCTTCAGCTCTCGGGATTCTCACTTGGCTCCTTTCCGGTGGTCTATCTTGGCCTCTTGCTCATCCTTGGCAGGCTCCATTGTCTCCCAATGCTTGACAACATTCGTAAGAAATTGCAGCTTTGGAAGGGTAAGTTCTTCTCGTTTGCCGGTCGAGTGGTCCTCATTCGCTCAGTGCTTCAGGCCACCTATCTCTATTGGTGCGGAATCTTCTCCATCCCTAAGTCCACCATCCATGTGATGGAATCCTTATTTTTTGCCTTCCTTTGGAAAGGGCAAGAAGCCTCGCGCTTCATTCATCCGGTCAGTTGGTCTTCCATCTGCCGCCCTACCTCCGAAGGTGGCTTGGGAATCCGCCAAATTATTGATGTTAGCTTAGCTTGCCTTCTCAAACTCATATGGAAAATTGCTTCAAAGCATTACTCTATTTGGGTTAAGCAGGTCCACTCGTATCTCCTCCGGTCGGATTCCTTCTGGACTGTTCCTTTGCCCTCCAACCCTTCATGGGTCTGGAGGAAAATTCTCTTGTTGCGTCCCCTCGCCATTTCTGCTATTTCCACCTCCATCTCTACTTGCTCCTCTACCTCCTTCTAGCTTGACCCGTGGCATCCGATGGGCATTCTCTTTAACCACTTTGGTCTCCGCACTGTTTATGATACCCGTATCCCCAAATCTACCCCCTTGTCAGCCTTCATCTTAAACAAATCTTGGATCCCTTCCCCCCTCCTCATTCTCACATAGGTCTGGGAATCTCTCCCTCCCCTCTCCAGTTCCCCTTAAGACATCACCATTTGACTCCCTTCTCCTACCAAATCCTTCTCCACCTCTTCGGCCTAGAACCTTCTCAGATCCCACAACCCTAAACCCCTTTGGCCCCCCTTGGTTTGGTTAAAAAACCATATCCCCCGTCACTCCCTTACCCTTTGGAGAGCCTTAAAACTTGCCCTTCCCACACAATCCTTCCTCATTGACCGCCACATCCACGACCCACGTCAATCCCAACTGCATCCTCTGTTGTTATGGAATGGAAAAACTTGAGCATCTTTTCTTCTCTTGCCCTTTTTCCGAATTTATCTGGGTAAAAACCATTTGGCCAAATTTGAGGCACTCCTTTGGGTTTGAGCGAGACTGGTCTTGGATTTTGAGAAACTTTTCAAGAATCTCCATTTGCGATCTGATCGGAAAGCCAATGTTTTGTGCTTTGATCCATCACCTTTGGTGGAAGCACAACCTCCGTAAATGGACTTCCAAATCTCGCTCTATAGATACGATTTGGAATGCCATCTATTTCGATGTCTCATCTATACTATTAGCTATTCCCCATCCCCCTGTTGATGACACCCCAAAGGACAGGCTTATTGTTGTCTCCTGGGGTCTCAATTCTTCTTTTCGGTCTTCTGATTAAAGACTTTGTTTGTTTGTCCTTTTCTCTTTAATATAATTGTTTATTCATCCCAAAAAAAAGGTCAGAATTTTTTTGTAATGATAGTCCTAGCAATTATCATTATAAACTTTATTTTGAATAAGTTATTGTGTTGATATTAAATATCTGGGAAAACTCAGCATTGAAGGGGCAATACCCCTTCGGAGATGGGTATGTGTTAAGCACCAACAATGGTTCACTGAATGCCTTAGATGATACCAACGAGGTGACCAAGGCGTTGCTTGACAATTGTGCATACATGGCAATTAGATTTTAGAAACTTTGGTATTATTTTCTTATAATTCAGCATTCCAAATCTTGATAACTATTAACCAAGTCCCATATAAAATTTATTGGTTAAACCTGAAGTCATTTTTTCTTGCAGTAATTGTTTTAAGAAAAATGAGATGCTTTGGTTGACAATTATACCACAATTTGGTGCACCATATATATATATATATATATATATGTATGGGCCATGCAAACAATGGAAATGGGGCAAGGTCCCTGAGACAAGCAAGACAGGCCCTGCAAACAATGGAAAAGCTAAAACCTGTCTCTATAATACACCTTCTGACAAGCCCCACAACCAACAGCAACAGAGTAATATCTGGGAGAGAACTCTATCTAGATAATCTATGAAAGGGGGTGAGGTCCCTGAGACAAGCAAGACAGGCCCTGCAAACAACAGAAAAGCTAGAACCCTTCTCTATAATAGAATCCAGATCATCACCCCGTCTGGGGAGCACCACAAATCCTGTGGGACCCACAGGTAAAATACAATTCAATACAATAAAATAATAAAAAAAAGATCCCATCACCCAACCCCTGGGTCCCCCTGTATTTATGGTGGAAAACCCATCGGAGCTCCTATATTACACCTTCTGACAGTCCCTGCAACCAACAGCAACAAAGTAATATCTGGGAGAGAACCCTATCTAGATAATCTATGAAAGGGGGTGAGGTCCCTGCGACAAGCAAGACAGGCCCTGCAAACAACAGAAAAGCTATAACCCTTCTCTATAATACACCTTCTGACAGGCCCTGCAACCAACAGTAACAAAGTAATATCTGGGAGAGAACCCTATCTAGATAATTTATGAAAGGGGGTGAGGTCCCTGAGACAAGCAAGACAGACCTGCAGACAATGGAGTAATATCTGGGGCATTAGAAGCTAGACAAACCATGTAGTCTGCTGGTTGATTTTGTTATCTTTAGACATGGAGAAACTTTTTTGTTTGCAGTCCCTTACACAGGTTCAGATCGTACTCTTGTAAGTCTGAGCATTCCATGATATGTTGAGTTTCTTTTAATTTGTCTTGGAACAACTGAACTACTATTCATATTCGAGTCACTTAGGACTCTTGAGTGTTTTCCTTGGAGGCATATTGTCGACTCTTATCAAGTTTCTCCATAACTTTTCTAATTTCCTTTCCATTTCCATTTCTTAACAAAGTTTCTTCAGCTATATTCTTCATGTATGTAATACTCTTTTTTCTGTTCCATTAAACTTCCTGTCTCTGGCTGTTTTTTGTTGTTAAGAGTAAGCAACTGATTGATTATAATATTTTTTGGGGTATTCTTCTTTATTGGTTTTATTTAGCTTAATGACTATCCAATCACTTGGAGAATGTTTTCACCTTGTTTTACTTAAGAGTTCTTACCCATGTAAGCAGAGTGATGATATTAAGTTGGACTACAATCAGCCTGTGTATTGGGATACATTCTCGGTGCCAGATGGATCTGCTATCAAATATGGTTGGCAAAGGCCTAAAATATTGAAAGCAACTTCTGAGGGACTAGGAAGATTAACTGCTTCCTTGGCTTATCGTAGGGGACGTGCAGAAACAACAGAGGTCACAGTTCCTTCCTTGTTATTTTATTTGTTATAGAAGAAATCAAGAAGATAAATGAAGAGAGAGGGGGGGGGGACTCTAAATGGTGGACGGAAGAAGCTAGTTGAGTGGCTTAGAGTGCTGCGGTCTTGTGAATGTTGTAATGTTTGAGAAGTTTCGTCCGCTTATGGGTGATTTGTTTTCTTCACAGGTTATCAAGGTTGTGCAAGAGGTCATGGTTTGTGATAAATTGAAATTTGACCTGGGCAACACAAATGATTCTTCTCATAGCATTCGCCTTCCATGGGCACCTGGGGTCTATCAGGAGATGGAGCTTAGGGTGACTGGAGGTCAATAGTTAATTTTATGTATTTTTAGTGAATAAGTCTAATCTTGACTATGTTGATGGGGTTGGTGATGTACTAACTGGTGGTGCAGGTTGTGCAAAAACATACAATGATTATATGTGGCATTCTTCTGATGCTGCCACTGTGTCTGTATCTTCTTCTGGAGTTGTTCAGGCAAAGAAGCCTGGACAAGCTACTATTAAAGTGAAGTCTGCTTTTGACTCAATCAATTATGATGAGGTATTAATCTTGCATAGCCTTTTAATCGCCACATTTCTGTTTCTTGATGTTAACAAATTTGGTCTCTTGCACTGGTTGCTTAGTTTGAGAATACTGAGAAGACCTGAAGGGGCAAATGCTGATTACATTATAGGGTAGCTGTTAGTGTCAAAGAGAAGATGATCATGTGGGCTTGATATGTGAATGCATGTTCTGGCCTTTTTCTCCCCTTGCTAACATCAAAAGAGACTAGAGGTTGCTTTTTACATATGTTCCGAAAGTTTTTTTTTTCTTTCTCCCTTTTTGATGCCTTGTATTGCATGGTGGACTTTTCTAATGAATAAAAACCTTTTGGATTATCAAAGGGGAGGGGCAGGGGAGGTGAATATAACCATGATAAATGGCTTATGTCCAAAGTGGCTGATGTTCGTATATGTTAAAATTAAGCATTAAAATGCATAATTTTTCCTACTTTCTCAAAAGTATGAGGATGGGTTCCAACCGAACGAGAAAGGATTCAAGCAGTTGGTTGAGGATGTAGGAATGAAAGCCATGATATGAAGCAAAAGTTAGATGAAGTGATGGGTATGATGAATCTTTTGGAGCAAGTTTTTACAGCAAAGGGAAAGCTGCAAGGCATGATATGAACAATATTCACAAATATGATAGCAAAAATGTATTTTGCTGAAGTACTTCTCCAAATCGTTTTGGGGGGATTCAAATATGTATATACTGTTCTTGCTTAATCAACCTTCGCCTCTGTTTTTTGTCATACTTCATGGCTTTGTTTCGTTCTGCTTAAAATCTTATGTCAGTGTGAATGTTTATCCTTTTTCCACTTGTAATCTTGATTGATCTAACTCTCCGTTCTGTTAATGCAGACAGAGAGAACTTAGCCTAGCTGACCTGTTCCTTTATGCTATTAATTGCTTTAGTAATCAATGGCATCCTAAACACTACAGAGTCTTGTTGTTTTCTTATGCTTTTATTTGTTTTGGCCGTGCCTAATTTACCTCTTAATCATTTTCTGATTCTAGGTGGTTGTTGAAGTTTTAGTTCCTTCATCGATGGTTATGCTCCAAAAATTTCCCGTAGAGACTGTTGAGGGAACACATCTTCAAGCGGCGGTGACATTGAAAACATCCAATGGTAAATCTTCTGAATGATTTTGAATTCATTGTAGTAGTTATTATGATACTTCTCATTCTCTTGTTAGATACTTAATTTGAAATTTTCAGGTGCCTATTTTTATAAATGTGATGCTTTTAGTTCCTTTATAAACTGGAAGACTGGAAGTGAATCTTTCAGAATTGTCAATTCGACTGGGAAGACTTCAGCTTTGGAAAAACTTCTGAATATTGAGGGTTTCAAGTCACTTAGTCCTCCATGTGCATCGACATTCATATATGCTTCTTCTTCTGGTCGGACTATGCTGCATGCTACTTTGTCAAAGGAATTAAAATTCCTTGATCATTCCACAGATGGGCCTGTTGTTTTGAAGGCGTCTTCACATATTGCTGCGTATCCCCCACTTACTGTGCTGCAGGTAGGGGATGGAAACCAATTTGGAGGTTACTCTGTGGTTTCAGGTAGAGCTGAAGCCGGTATTCAATTAGCAAATTTAGGTGAGATTTATCTTGCTGCTGGTACAGAATTAGACGTAATGCTTGTTGGAGGACCTGAGCGGTGGAGCCAAGGTGTTGAGTTTATTGAACATGTGGAAATCTTTTATGAAGAACAGGGCCCTCTTCTAAATGAATCTGTTTTTCATAGGCTATCGACTAGCAGGGGTGAATTATACCAGTTGTCTTGCCAAACACTTGGGAGCTTCGTAAGATTCTGCTGCTCTTTTCATACCCTATATTTTCTCTGGTAAATAGCTAATTACTATTAATTTTATTTCTCTTCCTATGGTTTGTCATGACACAGAAATTGGTTTTTACACGTGGGAACTTGGTTGGTGATGACCATCCACTGCCAGCTACTGAAAAGGTGGGGCTGTCTCTGACATGTGGTTTTCCTTCCTCCATTGTGCTGATTGCTAATGAACCTGGTACGACTGAATCTTTTATTGAACACTCATTTGGATATTGTTCCTCCTTTGGTTTTTCCTCCTCCCCCCCCCCCCCCCCCAATCTGTTGAGCTAATTTTTCATATTTTCCAGTGAATACACCTGATGTTATAAGGTCTGCCGTTCAAGCTGATCGCAGCCTAGGAAGAGTCCAACTCACCCCTATTAGCGTTGCAAATGGCTGCACTATTCGAGTAGCTGCAGTTGGAGTTCATAGCTCTGGAAAGGCTTTTGCAAACTCATCATCTCTTTATTTGAAATGGGAACTGCTTGATTGTGATAACCTGGCACAGTGGAACGATGCTAATGCTTTAGAACAGTCCAGGGCCAGTTGGGAAAGATTTTTGGTTTTGCAGAATGCATCAGGACTGGTATACCTAATTTATATAGTCTTTTGTATTTTTGTTGTTTAGTTTTGTTATTAGTTGTAACCTTCTCTGGGCAATCACACTTTTAGACATTCATTTTTTGCTTGGTAGATAGATAATTATTTTGTTTTGACCCAAATTCTTGCACCTAACTTCGAATATGGACCCACACCGACATGTTTTTGTTGGCGACCGAATGACCTGATTTTCGTGAGATCTGTAATGAAAGATAACTACAGCAGAATATTATTTAACAATTAACAGTACAAACTACAAATAACATGCAAATATCTTAAAAGCTTAAGGAGGTAAAATCAGATTTATGCATGATGGATCCATGCAATCATGCAAGGGGATTGGGGGCTTTACATTCAAAATAATAAGCATCACAGCAGTAGTCACAAGGGACAATACTCCAGTTAGGTGATGAACTTTAGGTAGTGATGGCACCGCAACAGGGGGCAGTGGAACCATGGTAGAGTCCTGCATGGTTAGGCACTCCATTCACTTACTTGTGGTTGGCTGGAGAGGTTACTAGCTCAAAGTTCACTCATAGTTCCCCCATTTTTGCTTGAATTATATCTTACTCTGGCCTAGCATTGTTCATTTATCTGACTTTGTTTTTGGTTTTTATTGTTACTTTTGTACCATTGGTTCTCTTCTTTCAGTGACCTAACATTGTCCATCTATTTGCTCGAATAATATCCTTACTCAGATAGTCAGATGCCTTTTTTGGTTAGATGCTGGTTGAATTTTGTTCTTGATTCAGAACATTTCTCTTTTTTATTCTTTAAAACTATTCGTGATTTTAATGCGAAAATGATAATGTGAAGTTGAGAAGTAAAGTCAGTGTTGAGCTATTATATATGCCCAGCAAGGGTTTGGATGAGAGGTTGAACTATTGATCTTACCGAAATCCTTTGTGGGGGTAAGGATTGAGGATCAGGTTCTCTTGTAAGTCTATTTTTGGAAGAATAAGCTGATTATTTTTGTGAGGGTCCTCCTGCAATGGAGATCGTTGCTTGATTTTTTGTATGGAAAGGGTCCTGACTAATCAACTGAAGAAAAGGAGCTTGAGATTAGATAATTGTTGTAGCATGTCAATGAAGCAACCACAAAATACTATAACAGATCGCAGATTTATAGTTCTCCATGCATGTAGCCAGAACTATGAAAATCACATTTGTTGCTCTATTTTGAGTGGCAATGAAAAACCATTACATTAGGGTAGGGTAATGTAAGACTAAAATCAAGGATGACTTAGCCCCAATTAAATCCACAATTCTGAAAATTCAGAACAAGGACCGAATTAGAAGTATGGCCAAATCAGATTGTAGAGACTAGGTTAGGATCGAATGGGGGACAGCAATAGTTCATACACAGCACCTTCAACACATACTTGAACAAGAGAAGAAAGAAAAAGATCAAGGTGTTTCAGCTCTCTCAGTTAGGTTCCTCAACCCTAGGTATTTAGCTCTCAACAGCAAGGCCCTCACCCTTCCTGTCATTCAAGCAAAGAGATAAGATATAAATTCAAAGCAAAGCTTCATTAACAAGGTTATCAAAATCTGTGGGCTGAGAAAAGCCTATTACATATTTATGGAGTGCTATTACTTGCACTATGGCCAAGAATACTTGGCTGATCTTAGCTAATATTCTCTCTCCCCCCCCCCCCCCCCCCCAAAAAAAAAAAAAAAAAAAAAAGAAAGAAAAAGAAACAAGACATAATTAAAACTTCGGATCTAGGATTCATTATCAGCCATATGCTTGAATCCTAACATATAAATTAAATTTTAGAACATAGGAATGATGTAACAAGGATTGGCAACCATAGGGCCTTTCATATTTTAGGCCCAAATTCTGCCCAGAATCATGTGACACCAGGAGCTGGCCAAATTACCCTAGGGGTATTTTGGGCATTTCCCCATTTCCTTTGGGCTCCAATGCTTTAGAAGGATCCAGAATAATTTTAGGAGCAAGGATCTGCTCTTTCTTTTTCATATCAAGTGGTTAGAGTCCCAATTAGAGAGGGATCTTTCTAGTTGTACTCTACTTTCTACAAGGAGTCTAGATCTACTTTTTATTTCGAGTTTGAGCCCTTGGTTAACAAGTTATTGAAGAGTCTTTGTCTGAGTAGGAGCCCAATTGAAATCCAATTTTCAAGTACGATTCATTTTGGAAGTTGGTTGTCTATTTTGTGAGTTGTATTTGTTTAGGAACTCCTACTTAAGAGTCCTTTCTAGTTTAGAAAGTTAAGTCCAGTTGTAATAGGGAATTCTAATCCAAATTGGATTCCCTAAGTTGAGTTCAAGTTGGTTTATTTTTCTACTTTAAATTCCCTTCAATGTAAGGCTATGTATAGAGCCACACCCTCATGTGATAAGGGAAGCTTTGATGAATAAAAAGAACAGAGTTGAAGACTAGTGGAGTCGTGGGCTCCCTAGGAGGGAGGCCCATGGCTGATCCTAATTACTGTTTTCTGCAATTGCAAGTTCTCTTCATATTCTTCTACTCTCGGCAGCCATTGAAGACCTTCAATTTTCTGCAATTGCCCAACAGCCCCTTTCTCCGACATGTAAGCTCATCCATGACCTATCTCCCAACCCCATACCCTTTCCCCCAACCCTGTGGTAGCATCTACTCACCTCTCCATGTCCCCCTCTTTTTTTTTTTAATTGTCCAGATTTTTTCTGGAATTTGTGGACTTCTTTCTTAGATCTGAAATTCAAGGTCAGATCTACGGCAAGATCTGTCCCAAACTTTAGGAACATCATTCCCCTAACCCTAGTGACCTTCCCTCCTAATTTTAGCCAATTGGACCAAACCCTAAGCCTAAACGAGAGTCCTAGACCAAGTAGGAACCTAGTTTAAACCCTAGCATTAAGGGATTAATTCTGATATGCTAGGTTTTAATTCTGAAATTATAAAATAAAAAAATCAAAGTTAATTCTATCCTAACCGAACCCTTGAATAATCCCATACTTAACCCTAGAGGCCTTAAAACATACAGACCCTACCTTGCTAGAATTCTGCAGTTACATCTCTGTTAAAAACAGGTTATTGTTTTCGTTAATTCCAGCTTTAGACCTGATACGGGAAAAATATTGCTGAACCGGGTCCGTCCTTGGTTCAGCCCTCAACCCCGTTCGGGGACGAACCGACTGAGTTAGGTTCGAGCGAACCAGGTTCGAAGATGGCGTGTTCAGGAAGAAACCAAACACGGTCAGCAGGCAAGCACGAGTCCAAGATTCTCGGGATGAATAACCCGTCAAAGAGATGGTTATCAACACTCGCGGGAGTGGACGATCGTGCCATCTCGGATAACTACCATGCCCTAGCATCAAGATCGTGCAACCAAGGGATGTTATCCATTACTCCACTAATGGGTCTAACCGTCAGGATCTGACGGTCACCAGAAGAAGGCGCGTACGAGTTCGACGAACGGGATTAAGAGGTAAACTCTATGTAAGTCAAAATCAACGTAGCAGGGACGATCGCCTATCGGATGCTTCCCATTAGCTGGCAGAGTCGAAGTTCATTAGTCCATTAAGGGACTAGCCCTGGACAGCGGGCCACAGGACCAGGTTGCCGTCATTTTTGGCCTAAGGGGTAGCTGAGGGACAAAGAAGGTATCGAGTTTTGCGAGGCATCGCTATCCTGGCTGAACCGTAAAATCCCTTCCCAATTAACCCTGGACTACCCTAGTGATGCAGAATTGAAGACATATTTACGAAAGAAGAAGCCCATTGGGTTAGGCCCATCAAAGGCCTAAAGTTGTCACCTGAATCAGCCCATGGCTTTCATGGGCTAGGGCTGTTTTAGTGGGTTAAAGTTAGCCCACATTTGTTGAACTTCATAGTCTAGACCTAAGCCTAAGTCTAGTTTTTAGAAAGTCAATAAAAGGGGCTTTAGTTTGAAAATAAGATAACTCATTGTCAAAGGAGTTCTCCTTTGTCAAGAGTTAGGTAGTAGTTGAGTCATTAATAGGTAGGTGGTGTTAGCTAGTGGTTGGATGTTGCCATTAATGTTTATGTCTCTTTAGAATGCTATAAAAGAGACTTATGTAAGTGTGAAGACACAACATGAATTGAAATCAAATTGCTTGCTAGCATTCTTCCTCTTTGGAGAACCCTTGTGTTTGATCAAGTAGGTGTGATCTAAGGGCGGGTGTTACTTTGTTGTCCTTATTGTTCTCTTAATTCTCTTATATTGTTCCATCCTTTTCTTCTTTATAGTCTACTGCTGTTTTGAAGACTTATTTAGTCCTTGTTCTTAAACCAATATCCTTGTTCTACCACTCCGGTTTTCAGCCTATCTTTATATCTGAATTTTATTTATCTTAAGTCTTATCAAATCTAAAGTTGATTCCCTGTGAAAGGTCCTATTTGGCTACTGTTTTGATCATTCAAATACAGTACTACATTACCTAGCCTGACCCTAAGAGTTGGGGCTCAAATTAGCCTATTTGTAAGGTGTTTGGTTTAAAAAACAGCTGCTGTCCTCTGAGAATTCAACCCAAACAGCAATTTAAGCCCTAATTTGCTGCGGTTTCTATTTGAGAGGATCCTGAAGACTGACATAGACACTGGGTTACATTAAAGAAACAAATAAAATATAAACTAACTAAAATCTAATAAGTCCACAATCTTCATAAATGATCTTCACATAATCTACTCTTGGGCCCCACAAAATCTTTGAAGAATATTCCTTCAAGGTCAAAAAAGGACTGTTGACACTTTTCACGTGAACAGTGTTTTGGCCCTAACTGGCTTGATGTGGCCCAATGGTCCAATGACACTGGTTCGATTCAGCCCAGGTTGTACATTAGTTCTTCCCGAAAAAAATTTGTCCTCAAATTTCGTAAGTGCATGGCTGATCTTCACATGCTGGATGTAAAATTTTTGTCCAAACAAATATTCTTGAAGCTCCTTGAGAAAATGAATGTAATCCCAAATGTGTGGAGTTCGTTCTTCCAAGTACTTTGGTGGAATAATAAATTCCTCATGTTCAATTCCGCATCATCAGTTGTGTTCTTTGGGGTTACCACCTCTTCAAACACAATTTCATTAAGTTCATCTTTGTCATTAAGTGTCGCTTCAATGGTTTCTTCAACTACTTTGTGAACCAAATTGCCTATAAATGCAACTTTGTTGGCTTCAAATTCTTCATTGCAACCTTCAGTATGCGAAACCCCTAGAATTGACTTTTCAATTGCAACAACAATTGTAGTTTTAATGTTAACCCCATAGATGTCATCATGGTCATCTATGGTGTCTTCACACTCTTCTTCTTAAAAGAGCGACATCAACAGCCCATTCATCTCCAAATTCTGGTTCATAGTCCAACCTATCCAGAATGGATTCAAAGATTGTACTCACTAAGCCTACCTTCTTGGAATCTTCCATTGTCAATACTTTGGCAACTTTTATGTTAGCATCTATTGGAGGTGGACAGTAACTGGTACCAAATATGGATTCTGATGTTTTCTCATAAGAGACCATTCGGTCCATGGGGGCTTCTCTTCAAGTGTAAGTGGCTTTAGGGGGTAATGTTGTGGTGCAAACAGCCCTTTATATATACTTTTGGTAGGTACTTGTTATTCAACTCATACTTCAGCTCTTCCCAGGTCTTAGGTTCACATCCTCTAGTCACAAGTCCTTTTTCATAGGATTCCTGCCATTCTTTGGCATGACCAGTCAATTGGGAGTAAGCAAACCCAAGCTTTCGGTCCTCTATTGGCTTCGACCAATCAAAATATTCCTCTAGAGCATACAACCAAAGGAAATTAGATTTCTCTGCCCAGCAAAGAGAGGAACTGCTGACCTTATTTTTTATGCATTCATAATGTTAAGATTTGTGCAAGTAAAAGACAAAGTAGTATGCAAAGTATGGGTGGGTAAAAGACAGTGTTAGCAACTGTGGACCAAATAGGTAGGTAAAAGGCAATATAGGTTACTGCGGACCAAGTAGGTACTGTAGTATGAGTTACTATGGACTGAGTAGGTAGGTAAAGGTAGGTAAAAAGGGCAGTATATGTTACTACGGACCAAGTAGATAAGGTAGTATGGGTTACCATGGACCAAGTAGGTAGGTAAACGTAGTATATATTATTACAGATCAAGTAGGTAGCTATAGCTGACGAAGTAGGTAGTTAGGTGTTGCTGTAGAATACCATCTTAGGAGGACAAATATCTTCACCAATAATATTCTTCAACAAATCCTGAGTAGATATAGAATAAGTCTCCAATCTCCCCTTCATGTGTCATTACAT